>NW_026893754.1:300000-440860 GCF_032452875.1 Bos javanicus | reverse complement strand
AGAACTCAGGTGTGAGGAATCATGTTGCTCAGCTGGCAATAATCAAGCAGCTGAGCAGGCAGGAATTACGCAGCACAGTGGGCAATTGTCAAGCAGATGACAGGCAGGAATCGTGCAGCTCAGCTGGCAATTGTCAAGCAGATGAGCAGACAGTAATCATGCAGCTCAGCAGGCCCTGATCACGTGACTGAGCATGCACTGTTCACGTGGCTGATCATACACTGATCACGTGATGATCATGCACTGATCACTTGGATATCATGCACTGATCACGTGGCTGATCATACACTGTTCACGTGTCTGACCATGCACTGATCACGTGGCTGATCATACATTGCTCACGTAACTGATCATGCACTGATCACGTGGCTATCATGCACTGATCACGTGGCTGAACATGCACTGTTCACGTGGCTGATCACACAACTGTCACGTGACATATCATGCACTGATCCTGTGGCACTCATGCACTGATCACGTGGCTGATCATACTCTGCTCACGTAACTCATGAACACATCACGTGGCTATCATGCGCTGCTCACGTGGCTCGTCATGGAATGATCACGTAGCAACCATATACTGGTAACGTGACTGATCATGCAAAGATCACGTAAATGATCATGCACTGTTCACGTGACTGATCATGTACTGATCACGTGATTGATCATGCACTGACCACGTGGCTATCATGCTCTACTCACGTGGCTGATCATGCAACAATCACGTAGCAACCATGTACTGGTCACGTGACTGATCATGAACTGATCACGTAATTGATCCTGCACTGATCACGTGGCTCATCATGCACTGATCACGTGGCTGATCACACATGTATCACGTGACTGATCATGCACTGATCACGTGGCTCTCATGCACTGATCACGTGGCTCTCATGCACTGATCACGTGGATATTATGCACTGATCACGTGGCTGATCAACACGTATCACATGACTGATCATGCACTGATCACGTGGCTATCATGCACTGATCACGTGGCTATCATGCACTGATCATGTGGCTGATCAGGCAATGATCACGTAACTACCATGTACTGGTCACGTGACTGATCATGCACTGATCACGTAATTGATCATGCACTGATCATGTGGCTGATCATGCACTGATCACGTGGCTGATCATACACTTATCACATAACTGATCATGCACTGATCACGTGACTGATCATGCACTGATCACGTGGCTATCATGCACGGATCACTTGGCTGGACATACACTGATCACGTGCCTGGTCATGCACTGATCACGTGGCTGATCATGCACTGATCACGTGACTGATCATGCACTGATCTCGTGTCTGATCATGCACTGATCACGTGGCTATCATGCACTGCTCACGTTGCTCGTCATGGAATGATCACCTAGCAACCATATACTGGTAAGGTGACTGATTCTGCAAAGATCACGTAAATGATCATGCACTCTTCACGTATCTGATCATGTACTGATCACGTGACTGATCATGCACTAACCACGTGGGTATCATGCTCTGCTCACGTGGCTGATCATGCAACGATCACGTAGCAACCATGTACTGGTCACGTGACTGATCATGCACTGATCACGTAATTGATCCTGCACTGATCACGTGGCTCATCATGCACTGATCACGTGGCTGATCACACATGTATCACGTGACTGATCATGCACTGATCACGTGGCTCTCATGCACTGATCACGTGGCTGTCATGCACTGATCACGTGGATATCATGCACTGATCACGTGGCTGATCACACACGTATCACATGACTGATCATGCACTGATCACGTGGCTATCATGCACTGACCACGTGGCTATCATGCATTGATCACGTGGCTGATCACACACGTATCACATGACTGATCATGCACTGATCACGTGGCTATCATGCACTGATCACGTGGATATCATGCAGTGATCACGTGGCTGATCACACACGTATCACATGACTGATCATGCACTGATCACGTGGCTATCATGCACTGACCACGTGGCTATCATGCACTGATCACGTGGCTGATCAGGCAATGATCACGTGGCTGATTATACACTGATCACATAACTGATCATGCACAGATTACATGACTGATCATGCACTGATCACGTGACTGATCATGCACTGATCACGTGGCTGATCATACACGTATCACATGACTGATCATGCACTGATCACGTGGCTATCATGCACTGACCACGTGGCTATCATGCACTGATCACGTGGCTGATCACACACGTATCACATGACTGATCATGCACTGATCACGTGGCTATCATGCACTGATCACGTGGATATAATGCACTGACCACGTGGCTGATCACACATGAATCACGTGACTGATCATGCACTGATCACGTGGCTATCATGCACTGATCACGTGGATATCATGCGCTGATCACGTGGCTGATCACACATGAATCACGTGACTGATCATGCACTGATCACGTGGCTCTCATGCACTGATCACCTGGCTGTCATGCACTGATCACGTAAATAACATGCACTGATCACGTGGATGATCACACACGTATCACATGACTGATCATGCACTGATCACGTGGCTATCATGCACTGATCACGTGGCTATCATGCACTGATCATGTGGCTGATCATGCACTGATCACGTGGCTGATCATACACTGATCACATAACTCATCATGCACTGATCACGTGACTGATCATGCACTGATCACGTGGCTATCATGCACTGATCACTTGGCTGGACATACACTGATCACGTGCCTGGTCATGCACTGATCACGTGGCTGATCATGCACTGATCACTTGACTGATCATGCACTGATCTCGTGTCTGATCATGCACTGATCACGTGGCTATCAGGCACTGCTCACGTGGCTGATCATGCCATGATCACGCAGCTACCATGTACTGGTCACAAGACTGATCATGCACTGATCACGTGACTGATCATGCAGTGATCACGTTGCTATCATGAACTACTCACGTTGCTGATCATGCAATGATCATGTAGCTACCATGTACAGGTCTCGTGAATGATCATACACCCATTAGGTGACGGATCATGCACTGATCACGTCGATGATCATACACTTACCACCTGCCTGGTCATGCACAGATCACGTGACAAATCATGAACTGATCACATAGCTATCATGAAATGATCACCTGGCTGATCATGCACTGATCACGTGGCTGATCATGCACTGATCACATGACTATCATGTAGTGATCACGTGACTTAATGGTGCTGATCATGTGACTGATCATGCGCTGATCATGTTTGCAATCATACACTGATCATGTGCCTCTGGAGGCAATAAACAAAGAGCTGAGTAGGCACGAATCAAACAGTCAGCAGGCAATAATCATGGAACTCAGGTGTGAGGAATCATGTTGCTCAGCTGGCAATAATCAAGCAGCTGAGCAGGCAGGAATTACGCAGCACAGCTGGCAATTGTCAAGCAGATGACAGGCAGGAATCGTGCAGCTCAGCTGGCAATTGTCAAGCAGATGAGCAGACAGTAATCATGCAGCTCAGCAGGCCCTGATCACGTGACTGAGCATGCACTGTTCACGTGGCTGATCATACACTGATCACGTGATGATCATGCACTGATCACTTGGATATCATGCACTGATCACGTGGCTGATCATACACTGTTCACGTGTCTGACCATGCACTGATCACGTGGCTGATCATACATTGCTCACGTAACTGATCATGCACTGATCACGTGGCTATCATGCACTGATCACGTGGCTGAACATGCACTGTTCACGTGGCTGATCACACACCTGTCACGTGACATATCATGCACTGATCCTGTGGCACTCATGCACTGATCACGTGGCTGATCATACTCTGCTCACGTAACTCATGCACACATCACGTGGCTATCATGCGCTGCTCACGTGGCTCGTCATGGAATCATCACGTAGCAACCATATACTGGTAACGTGACTGATCATGCAAAGATCACGTAAATGATCATGCACTGTTCACGTGACTGATCATGTACTGATCACGTGATTGATCATGCACTGACCACGTGGCTATCATGCTCTGCTCACGTGGCTGATCATGCAACATTCACGTAGCAACCATGTACTGGTCACGTGACTGATCATGAACTGATCACGTAATTGATCCTGCACTGATCACGTGGCTCATCATGCACTGATCACGTGGCTGATCACACATGTATCACGTGACTGATCATGCACTGATCACGTGGCTCTCATGCACTGATCTCGTGGCTCTCATGCACTGATCACGTGGATATTATGCACTGATCACGTGGCTGATCAACACGTATCACATGACTGATCATGCACTGATCACGTGGCTATCATGCACTGATCACGTGGCTATCATGCACTGATCATGTGGCTGATCAGGCAATGATCAGGTAACTACCATGTACTGGTCACGTGACTGATCATGCACTGATCACGTAATTGATCATGCACTGATCATGTGGCTGATCATGCACTGATCACGTGGCTGATCATACACTTATCACATAACTGATCATGCACTGATCACGTGACTGATCATGCACTGATCTCGTGTCTGATCATGCACTGATCACGTGGCTATCATGCACTGCTCACGTGGCTCGTCATGGAATGATCACCTAGCAACCATATACTGGTAAGGTGACTGATCCTGCAAAGATCACGTAAATGATCATGCACTGTTCACGTATCTGATCATGTACTGATCACGTGACTGATCATGCACTAACCACGTGGGAATCATGCTCTGCTCACGTGGCTGATCCTGCAACGATCACGTAGCAACCATGTACTGGTCACGTGACTGATCATGCACTGATCACGTAATTGATCCTGCACTGATCACGTGGCTCATCATGCACTGATCACGTGGCTGATCACACATGTATCACGTGACTGATCATGCACTGATCACGTGGCTCTCATGCACTGATCACGTGGCTGTCATGCACTGATCACGTGGATATCATGCACTGATCACGTGGCTGATCACACACGTATCACATGACTGATCATGCACTGATCACGTGGCTATCATGCACTGACCACGTGGGTATCATGCACTGATCACGTGGCTGATCAGGCAATGATCACGTAGCTACCATGTACTGGTCACGTGACTGATCATGCACTGATCACGTAATTGATCATGCACTGATCATGTGGCTGATCATGCACTGATCACGTGGCTGATCATACACTGATCACATAACTGATCATGCACTGATCACGTGAATGATCAAGCACTGATCACGTGGCTATCATGCACTGATCACTTGGCTGGACATACACTGATCATGTGCCTGGTCGTGCACTGATCACGTGGCTGATCATGCACTGATCACGTGACTGATCATGCACTGATCTCATGTCTGATCATGCACTGATTACGTGGCTATCATGCACTGCTCACGTGGCTGATCATGCCATGATCACGCAGCCGCCATGTACTGGTCACATGATTGATCATGCACTGATCACGTGACTGATCATGCAGTGATCACGTGGCTATCATGCACTACTCACGTGGCTGATCATGCACTGATCACGTGACTGAACATGCACTGATCTCATGACTGATCATGCACTGATTACGTGGCTATCATGCACTGATCACGTGGCTGATCATGCCATGATCACGCAGCCGCCATGTACTGGTCACATGATTGATCATGCACTGATCACGTGACTGATCATGCAGTGATCACGTGGCTATCATGCACTGCTCACGTGGCTGATCATGCAATGATCATGTAGCTACCATGGACAGGTCACGTGAATGATCATACACCGATCAGGTGACTGATCATGCACTGTTCACGTCTATATCATGCACTGATCACGTGACTGCCCGTGCACTGATCACGTGGATAATCATACACTAATCTTGTGACAGATCATGCACTGATCACGTGGCTGATCATGCACTGATACCGTGACTGAGCATGGACTGATCACATGACTATCATGTAGTGATCACGTGACTTAATGGCGCTGATCATGTGACTGATCATGCGCTGATCATGTTTGCTATCATACAGTGATCATGTGTCTCTGGAGGCAATAAACAAAGAGCTGAGTAGGCACGAATCAAACAGTCAGCAGGCAATAATCATGGAACTCAGGTGTGAGGAATCATGCTGCTCAGCTGGCAATAATCAAGCAGCTGAGCAGGCAGGAATTAGGCAGCACAGCTGGCAATTGTCAAGCAGATGAGCAGACAGTAATCAGGCAGCTCAGCAGGCCTAGATCACGTGACTGAGCATGCACTGTTCACGTGGCTGATCATACACTGATCACGTGATGATCATGCACTGATCACTTGGATATCATGCACTGATCACGTGGCTGATCATAAACTGTTTACGTGTCTGACCATGCACTGATCACGTGGCTGATCATGCACTGCTCACGTAACTGATCATGCACTGATCACGTGGCTATCATTCACTGATCTCTTGGCTGGACATACACTGATCACGTGCCTGGTCATGCACTGATCACGTGGCTGATCATGCACTGATCACATGACTGATCATGCACTGATCTCGTGTCTGATCATGCACTGATCACGTGGATATCATGCACTGATCACGTAACTGATCATGCACTGATCATGTGGCTATCATGCACAGGTCACGTGGATTCATGCACCGATCAGGTGGCTATCATGCACGGATCACGTGGCTATCATGCACGTATCACGTGACTGATCATGCACTGTTCACGTGGCTATCACGCACTGATCACGTGGCTATCATGCACTGATCACGTGGCTGATCAGGCAACTGTTCACGTAGCTACCATGTACTGGTCACGTGACTGATCTTGCACTGATCACGTAATTGATCCTGCACTGATCATGTGGCTCATCATGCACTGATCACATGACTGATCATACACGGATCACATGACTGATCATGCACTGATCACGTGGCTATCATGCACTGATCACGTGGCTACATGCACTGATCACGTGGCTGGTCAGGCAATGATCACGTGCCTGCCATGCACTGATCACGTGGCTGATCATGCACTGATCACGTGACTGATCATGCACTGATCACGTGGCTGATCATGCACTGCTCACGTAGCTGATCATGCACTGATCACGTGACTGATCATGCACTGATCACGTGGCTGATCATGCACTGCTCTCGTGGCTGGACATACACTGATCACGTGCCTGATCATGCACTGATCACGTGGCTGATCATGCACTGATCACGTGACTGATCATGCACCGATCTGGTGACTGATCATGCACTGATCACGTGGATATCATGCACTGCTCACGTGGCTGATCATGCGATGTTCATGTAGCTACCATGTACAGGTCATGTGAATGATCGTGCACCCATCAGGTGAATGATCATGCATTGATCACATGACTGATCATGCACTGATCACGTGGCTGATCATGCACTGATACCGTGACTGAGCATGGACTGATCACATGACTATCATGTAGTGATCACGTGACTTAATGGCGCTGATCATGTGACTGATCATGCGCTGATCATGTTTGCTATCATACACTGATCATGTGCCTCTGGAGGCAATAAACAAAGAGCTGAGTAGGCACGAATCAAACAGTCAGCAGGCAATAATCATGGAACTCAGCTGTGAGGAATCATGCTGCTCAGCTGGCAATAATCAAGCAGCTGAGCAGGCAGGAATTACGCAGCACAGCTGGCAATTGTCAAGCAGATGACAGGCAGGAATCGTGCAGCTCAGCTGGCAATTGTCAAGCAGATGAGCAGACAGGAATCACGCAGCTCAGCAGGCCCTGATCACGTGACTCAGCATGCACTGTTCACGTGGCTGATCATACACTGATCACCTGATGATCATGCACTGATCACTTGGATATCATGCACTGATCACGTGGCTGATCATACACTGTTCACGTGTCTGACCATGCACTGATCACGTGGCTGACCATACACTGCTCACATAACTGATCATGCACTGATCACGTGGCTATCATGCACTGATCACGTGGCTGAACATGCACTTTTCACGTGGCTGATCACACACCTGTCACGTGACATATCATGCACTGATCACGTGGCACTCATGCACTGATCACGTGGCTGATCATGCAACAATCAGGTAGCAACCATGTACTGGTCACGTGACTGGTCTTGCACTGATCACGTAATTGATACTGCACTGATCACGTGGCTCATCATGCACTGATCACGTGCCTGATCACACACGTATCACATGACTGATCATGCACTGATCACGTGGCTATCATGCACTGATCACGTGGCTATCATGCACTGATCACGTGGCTGATCAGGCAATGATCACGTAGCTACCATGTACTGGTCACGTGACTGATCATGCACTGATCACGTAATTGATCATGCACTGATCATGTGGCTGATCATACACTGATCACATAACTGATCATGCACTGATCACGTAATTGATCATGCACTGATCATGTGGCTGATCATACACTGATCACATAACTGATCATGCACTGATCACGTGACTGATCATGCACTGATCACGTGGCTATCATGCACTGATCTCTTGGCTGGACATACACTGATCACGTGCCTGGTCATGCACTGATCACGTGGCTGATCATGCACTGATCACATGACTGATCATGCACTGATCTCGTGTCTGATCATGCACTGATCACGTGGCTATCATGCACTGCTCACGTGGCTGATGATACGATGATCATGTAGCTATCATGTACAGGTCACGTGAATGATCATACACCCATCAGGTGACTGATCATGCACGGATCACGTGGCTATCATGCACTGATCACGTGGCTGAACATGCACTGTACACGTGGCTGATCACACACCTGTCACGTGACATATCATGCACTGATCACGTGGCACTCATGCACTGATCACGTGGCTGATCATGCAACGTTCACGTAGCAACCATGTACTGGTCACGTGACTGGTCTTGCACTGATCACGTAATTGATCCTGCACTAATCACGTGGCTCATCATGCACTGATCACGTGACTGATCACACACGTATCACATGACTGATCATGCACTGGTCACGTGGCTATCATGCACTGATCACGTGGCTATCATGCACTGATCACTTGGCTTATCAGGCAATGCTCACGTAGCTACCATGTACTGGTCACGTGACTGATCATGCACTGATCACGTAATTGATCATGCACTGATCATGTGGCTGATCATACACTGATCACATAACTGATCATGCACTGATCACGTGACTGATCATGCACTGATCACGTGGCTATCATGCACTGCTCTCTTGGCTGGACATACACTGATCACGTGCCTGGTCATGCACTGATCATGTGGCTCACATGCACTGATCACGTGACTGATCATGCACTGATCTCGTGTCTGATCATGCACTGATCACGTGGATATCATGCACTGCTCACGTGGCTGATCATGCGATGATCATGTAGCTACCATGTACAGGTAACGTGAATGATCATACACCCATCAGGTGACTGATCATGCACTGATCACGTGGCTATCATGCACTGATCACGTGGCTGATCATGCACTGATACCGTGACTGAGCATGGACTGATCACATGACTATCATGTAGTGATCACGTGACTTAATGGCGCTGATCATGTGACTGATCATGCGCTGATCATGTTTGCTATCATACACTGATCATGTGCCTCTGGAGGCAATAAACAAAGAGCTGAGTAGGCACGAATCAAACAGTCAGCAGGCAATAATCATGGAACTCAGCTGTGAGGAATCATGCTGCTCAGCTGGCAATAATCAAGCAGCTGAGCAGGCAGGAATTACGCAGCACAGCTGGCAATTGTCAAGCAGATGACAGGCAGGAATCGTGCAGCTCAGCTGGCAATTGTCAAGCAGATGAGCAGACAGGAATCACGCAGCTCAGCAGGCCCTGATCACGTGACTCAGCATGCACTGTTCACGTGGCTGATCATACACTGATCACCTGATGATCATGCACTGATCACTTGGATATCATGCACTGATCACGTGGCTGATCATACATTGTTCACTTGTCTGACCATGCACTGATCACGTGGCTGACCATACACTGCTCACATAACTGATCATGCACTGATCACGTAGCTATCATGCACTGATCACGTGGCTGAACATGCACTGTTCACGTGGCTGATCACACACCTGTCACGTGACATATCATGCACTGATCACGTGGCACTCATGCACTGATCACGTGGCTGATCATGCAACGATCACGTAGCAACCATGTACTGGTCACGTGACTGGTCTTGCACTGATCACGTAATTGATCCTGCACTGATCACGTGGCTCATCATGCACTGATCACGTGGCTGATCACACATGTATCACGTGACTGATCATGCACTGATCACGTGTCTCTCATGCACTGATCACGTGGCTGTCATGCACTGATCACGTGGCTGATCACACACGTATCACATGACTGATCATGCACTGATCACGTGGCTATCAATAACTGATCACGTGGCTATAATGCACTGATCAAGTGGCTGATCAGGCAATGATCACGTAGCTACCATGTACTGGTCACGTGACTGATCATGCACTGATCACGTAATTGATCATGCACTGATCACGTGACTGATCATGCACTGATCACGTGGCTATCATGCAATGATCACTTGGCTGGACATACACTGATCACGTGCCTGGTCATGCACTGATCACGTGGCTGATCATGCACTGATCACGTGACTGATCATGCACTGATTTCGTGTCTGATCATGCACTGATCACGTGGCTATCATGCACTGCTCACGTGGCTGATCATGCCATGATCACGCAGCTACCATGTACTGGTCACATGACTGATCATGCACTGATCACGTGACTGATCATGCAGTGATCACGTGGCTATCATGCACTACTCACGTGGCTGATCATGCAATGATCATGTAGCTACCATGTACAGGTCACGTGAATGATCATACACCCATCAGGTGACTGATCATGCACTGACACGTGGCTATCATGCACTGATCACGAGACTGATCATGCACTGTTCACGTCTATATCATGCACTGATCACATGACTGCCCGTGCACTGATCACGTGGATGATCATACACTAATCTTGTGACAGATCATGCACTGATCACGTGGCTGATCATGCACTGATACCGTGACTGAGCATGGACTGATCACATGACTATCATGTAGTGATCACGTGACTTAATGGCGCTGATCATGTGACTGATCATGCGCTGATCATGTTTGCTATCATACACTGATCATGTGCCTCTGGAGGCAATAAACAAAGAGCTGAGTAGGCACGAATCACACAGTCAGCAGGCAATAATCATGGAACTCAGGTGTGAGGAATCATGCTGCTCAGCTGGCAATAATCAAGCAGCTGAGCAGGCAGGAATTACGCAGCACAGCTGGCATTGTCAAGCAGATGACAGTCAAGAATCATGCAGCCCAGCTGGCAATTTTCAAGCAGATGAGCAGACAGTAATCACGCAGCTCAACAGGCCCTTATCACGTGACTGAGCATGCACTATTCACGTGGCTGATCATACACTGATCACGTGATGATCATGTACTGATCACGTGGCACTCATGCACTGATCACGTGGCTGATCATACTCTGCTCACGTGTCTGACCATGCACACATCACGTGGCTGATCATGCACTGCTCACGTGACTCGTCATGGACTGATCACGTAGCTACCATGCACTGGTCACGTGACTGATCATGCACAGTTCACGTCAATGATCATGCACTGTTCAAGTGACTGATCATGCACTGATCACGTGGCTATCATGCTCTGATCACGTGGCTGATCATGCAAGGATCACGTAGCAACCATGTACTGGTAATGTGACTGATCATGCACTGATCACGTAGTTGATCCTGCACTGATCACGTGGCTCATCATGCACTGATCACGTGGCTGATCACACATGTATCACGTGACTGATCATGCACTGATCACGTGGCTCTCATGACCCGATCATGTGGTTATCATGCACTGATCACGTAGCTATCATGCACTGATCACGTGGCTGATCAGGCAATGATCGCGTAGCTACCATGTACTGGTCATGTGACTGATCATGCACTGATCACGTAATTGATCCTGCACTGATCACATGGCTCATCACGCACTGATCCGGTGGCTGATCACACACGAATCACGTGACTGATCATGTACAGATCACGTAAATAATCATGAAGTGATCACGTGGCTATCCTGCACTGATCACGTGGATAACATGCACTGATCACGTGGCTGATCACACACGTATCACATGACTGATCATGCACTGATCACGTGGTATCATGCACTGATCACGTGGCTATCATGCACTGATCATGTGGCTGATCAGGCAATGATCACGTAGCTACCATATACTGGTCACGTGACTCATCATGCACTGATCACGTAATTGATCATGCACTGATCATGTGGCTGATCATGCACTGATCACGTGGCTGATCATACACTGATCACATAACTGATCATGCACTGATCACGTGACTGATCATGCACTGATCACGTGGCTAACATGCACTGATCACTTGGCTGGTCATACACTGATCACGTGCCTGGTAATGCACAGATTACATGACTGATCATGCACTGATCACGTGACTGATCATGCACTGATCACGTGACTATCATGCACTACTTACGTGGCTGACCATGCAATGATCATGTAGCTACCATGTACTGGTCACGTGACTGATCATACACCCATTAGGTGACGGATCATGCACTGATCACGTCGATGATCATACACTGACCACCTGCCTGGTCATGCACAGATCACGTGACAAATCATGAACTGATCTCATAGCTATCATGAAATGATCACCTGGCTGATCATGCACTGATCACGTGGCTGATCATGCACTGATCACGAGACTGATCATGCACTGTTCACGTCTATATCATACACTGATCACATGACTGACATTGCACTGATCACGTGGATGATCATACACTAATCTTGTGACAGATCATGCACTGATCACGTGCCTGATCATGAACTGATACCGTGACTGAGCATGGACTGATCACGTGACTATCATGTAGTGATCACGTGACTTAATGGTGCTGATCATGTGACTGATCATGCGCTGATCATGTTTGCTATCATACACTGATCATGTGCCTCTGGAGGCAATAAACAAAGAGCTGAGTAGGCACGAATCAAACAGTCAGCAGGCAATAATCATGGAACTCAGGTGTGAGGAATCATGCTGCTCAGCTGGCAATAATCAAGCAGCTGAGCAGGCAGGAATTACGCAGCACAGCTGGCAATTGTCAAGCAGATGACAGGCAGGAATCGTGCAGCTCAGCTGGCAATTGTCAAGCAGATGAGCAGACAGTAATCACGCAGCTCAGCAGGCCCTGATCATATGACTGAGCATGCACTGTTCACGTGGCTGATCATACACTGATCACGTGATGATCATGCACTGATCACTTGGATATCATGCACTGATCACGTGGCTGATCATACACTGTTCATGTGTCTGACCATGCACTGATCACGTGGCTGATCATACACTGCTCACGTAACTGATCATGCACTGATCACGTGACTGATCATGCCCTGATCACGTGGCTGAACATGCACTGTTCACGTGGCTGATCACACACCTGTCACGTGACATATCATGCACTGATCACGTGGCACTCATGCACTGATCACGTGGCTGATCATACTCTGCTCACGTAACTCATGCACACGTCACGTGGCTATCATGCACTGCTCACGTGGCTCGTCATGGAATGATCACGTAGCAACCATATACTGGTCACGTGACTGATCATGCAAAGATCACGTAAATGATCATGCACTGTTCACGTGACTGATCATGTACTGATCACGTGACTGATCATGCACTGATCACGTGGCTATCATGCTCTGCTCACGTGGCTGATCATGCAACGATCACGTAGCAACCATGTACTGGTCACGTGACTGATCATGCACTGATCACGTAATTGATCCTGCAGTGATTACGTGGCTCATCATGCACTGATCACGTGGCTGATCACACATGTATCACGTGACTGATCATGCACTGATCACGTGGCTCTCATGCACTGATCACGTGGCTGTCATGCACTGATCACGTGGATATCATGCACTGATCACGTGGCTGATCACACACGTATCACATGACTGATCATGCACTGATCACGTGGCTATCATGCACTGATCACGTGGCTATCATGCACTGATCACGTGGCTGATCATGCAATGATCACGTAGCTACCATGTACTGGTCACGTGACTGATCATGCACTGATCACGTAATTGATCATGCACTGATCACGTGGCTGATCATGCACTGATCACGTGGCTGATCATGCACTGATCACGTAACTGATCATGCACTGATCACGTGACTGATCATGCACTGATCACGTGGCTATCATGCACTGATCACTTGGCTGACATACACTGATCACGTGCCTGGTCATGCACTGATCACGTGGCTGATCATGCACTGATCACGTGACTGATCATGCACTGATCTCGTGTCTGATCATGCACTGATCACGTGGCTATCATGCACTGCTCACGTGGCTGATCATGCGATGATCACGCAGCTACCGTGTACTGGTCACATGACTGATCATGCACTGATCACGTGACTGATCATGCACTGATCACGTGGCTATCATGCACTACTCACGTGGCTGATCATGCAATGATCATGTAGCTACAATGTACAGGTCACGTGAATGATCATACAGCCATCAGGTGACTGATCATGCACTGATCACGTGGCTATCATGCACTGATCACGAGACTGATCATGCACTGATCACGTCTATATCATGCACTGATCACATGACTGCCCATGCACTGATCACGTGGATGATCATACACTAATCTTGTGACAGATCATGCACTGATCACGTGGCTGATCATGCACTGATACCGTGACTGAGCATGGACTGATCACATGACTATCATGTAGTGATCACGTGACTTAATGGCGCTGATCATGTGACTGATCATGCGCTGATCATGTTTGCTATCATACACTGATCATGTGCCTCTGGAGGCAATAAACAAAGAGCTGAGTAGGCACGAATCAAACAGTCAGCAGGCAATAATCATGGAACTCAGGTGTGAGGAATCATGCTGCTCAGCTGGCAATAATCAAGCAGCTGAGCAGGCAGGAATTACGCAGCACAGCTGGCAATTGTCAAGCAGATGACAGGCAGGAATCGTGCAGCTCAGCTGGCAATTGTCAAGCAGATGAGCAGACAGTAATCACGCAGCTCAGCAGGCCCAGATCACGTGACTGAGCATGCACTGTTCACGTGGCTGATCATACACTGATCACGTGTCTGATCATGCACTGATCACGTGGCTGATCATGCACTGATCACGTGGCTGATCATGCACTGATCACGTGACTATCATGCACTGATCACGTGGCACTCATGCACTGATCACGTGGCTGATCATACACTGATCACGTAACTCATGCACACATCACGTGGCTATCATGCACTGCTCACGTGGCTGTCATGCAATGATCACGTAGCAACCATATACTGGTCACGTGACTGATCATGCACTGATCACGTAAATGATCATGCACTGATCACGTGACTGATCATGCACTGATCACGTGACTGATCATGCACTGATCACGTGGCTATCATGCACTGCTCACGTGGCTGATCATGCAACGATCACGTAGCAACCATGTACTGGTCACGTGACTGATCATGCACTGATCACGTAATTGATCATGCACTGATCACGTGGCTCATCATGCACTGATCACGTGGCTGATCACACATGTATCACGTGACTGATCATGCACTGATCACGTGGCTATCATGCACTGATCACGTGGCTGTCATGCACTGATCACGTGGATATCATGCACTGATCACGTGGCTGATCAACACGTATCACATGACTGATCATGCACTGATCACGTGGCTATCATGCACTGATCACGTGGCTATCATGCACTGATCACGTGGCTGATCATGCAATGATCACGTGACTATCATGTACTGATCACGTGACTGATCATGCACTGATCACGTAATTGATCATGCACTGATCACGTGGCTGATCATGCACTGATCACGTGGCTGATCATGCACTGATCACATAACTGATCATGCACTGATCACGTGACTGATCATGCACTGATCACGTGGCTATCATGCACTGATCACGTGGCTGACATACACTGATCACGTGCCTGATCATGCACTGATCACGTGGCTGATCATGCACTGATCACGTGACTGATCATGCACTGATCACGTGACTGATCATGCACTGATCACGTGGCTATCATGCACTGCTCACGTGGCTGTCATGCAATGATCACGTAGCAACCATATACTGGTCACGTGACTGATCATGCACTGATCACGTGACTGATCATGCACTGATCACGTGGCTGATCATGCACTGATCACGTGACTGATCATGCACTGATCACGTGGCTATCATGCACTGATCACGTGGCTGATCATGCACTGATCACGTGGCAATCATGCACTGATCACGTGACTGATCATGCACTGATCACGTAATTGATCATGCACTGATCACGTGGCTGATCATGCACTGATCACGTGGCTGATCACACATGATCACGTGACTGATCATGCACTGATCACGTGGCTATCATGCACTGATCACGTGGCTGATCATGCACTGATCACGTGGCTGATCATGCACTGATCACATGACTGATCATGCACTGATCACGTGGCTATCATGCACTGATCACGTGGCTATCATGCACTGATCACGTGGCTGATCATGCACTGATCACGTAGCTACCATGCACTGATCACGTGACTGATCATGCACTGATCACGTAACTGATCATGCACTGATCACGTGACTGATCATGCACTGATCACGTGGCTATCATGCACTGATCACGTGGCTGACATACACTGATCACGTGCCTGATCATGCACTGATCACGTGGCTGATCATGCACTGATCACGTGACTGATCATGCACTGATCACGTGTCTGATCATGCACTGATCACGTGGCTATCATGCACTGATCACGTGGCTGATCATGCATGATCACGCAGCTACCATGTACTGGTCACATGACTGATCATGCACTGATCACGTGACTGATCATGCACTGATCACGTGGCTATCATGCACTACTCACGTGGCTGATCATGCAATGATCATGTAGCTACCATGTACAGGTCACGTGAATGATCATACACCCATCAGGTGACTGATCATGCACTGATCACGTGGCTATCATGCACTGATCACGTGACTGATCATGCACTGATCACGTCTATATCATGCACTGATCACATGACTGCCCATGCACTGATCACGTGGATGATCATACACTAATCATGTGACAGATCATGCACTGATCACGTGGCTGATCATGCACTGATACCGTGACTGAGCATGGACTGATCACATGACTATCATGTAGTGATCACGTGACTTAATGGCGCTGATCATGTGACTGATCATGCGCTGATCATGTTTGCTATCATACACTGATCATGTGCCTCTGGAGGCAATAAACAAAGAGCTGAGTAGGCACGAATCAAACAGTCAGCAGGCAATAATCATGGAACTCAGCTGTGAGGAATCATGCTGCTCAGCTGGCAATAATCAAGCAGCTGAGCAGGCAGGAATTACGCAGCACAGCTGGCAATTGTCAAGCAGATGACAGGCAGGAATCGTGCAGCTCAGCTGGCAATTGTCAAGCAGATGAGCAGACAGTAATCACGCAGCTCAGCAGGCCCTGATCACGTGACTGAGCATGCACTGTTCACGTGGCTGATCATACACTGATCACGTGATGATCATGCACTGATCACTTGGATATCATGCACTGATCACGTGGCTGATCATACACTGTTCACGTGTCTGACCATGCACTGATCACGTGGCTGATCATACACTGCTCACGTAACTGATCATGCACTGATCACGTGGCTATCATGCACTGATCACGTGGCTGAACATGCACTGTTCACGTGGCTGATCACACACTGTCACGTGACATATCATGCACTGATCACGTGGCACTCATGCACTGATCACGTGGCTGATCATGCACTGATCACGTAGCAACCATGTACTGGTCACGTGACTGATCATGCACTGATCACGTAATTGATCATGCACTGATCACGTGGCTGATCATGCACTGATCACGTGACTGATCATGCACGTATCACATGACTGATCATGCACTGATCACGTGGCTGATCATGCACTGATCACGTGGCTATCATGCACTGATCACGTGGCTGATCATGCAATGATCACGTAGCTACCATGTACTGGTCACGTGACTGATCATGCACTGATCACGTAATTGATCATGCACTGATCACGTGGCTGATCATGCACTGATCACGTGACTGATCATGCACTGATCACGTAATGATCATGCACTGATCACGTGGCTGATCATGCACTGATCACGTAACTGATCATGCACTGATCACGTGACTGATCATGCACTGATCACGTGGCTATCATGCACTGATCACGTGGCTGATCATGCACTGATCACGTGACTGATCATGCACTGATCACGTGACTGATCATGCACTGATCACGTGGCTATCATGCACTGATCACGTGGCTGATCATGCATGATCACGTAGCTACCATGTACTGATCACGTGACTGATCATGCACTGATCACGTGACTGATCATGCACTGATCACGTGGCTGATCATGCACTGATCACGTGTCTGATCATGCACTGATCACGTGGCTGATCATACACTGATCACGTGACTGATCATGCACTGATCACGTGGCTATCATGCACTGATCACGTGGCTGATCATGCACTGATCACGTGGCTGATCACACACCTGTCACGTGACTATCATGCACTGATCACGTGGCACTCATGCACTGATCACGTGGCTGATCATACACTGATCACGTAACTCATGCACACATCACGTGGCTATCATGCACTGATCACGTGGCTGTCATGCAATGATCACGTAGCTACCATATACTGGTCACGTGACTGATCATGCACTGATCACGTAAATGATCATGCACTGATCACGTGACTGATCATGCACTGATCACGTGACTGATCATGCACTGATCACGTGGCTATCATGCACTGATCACGTGGCTGATCATGCAACGATCACGTAGCAACCATGTACTGGTCACGTGACTGATCATGCACTGATCACGTAATTGATCATGCACTGATCACGTGGCTCATCATGCACTGATCACGTGGCTGATCACACATGATCACGTGACTGATCATGCACTGATCACGTGGCTATCATGCACTGATCACGTGGCTGTCATGCACTGATCACGTGGATATCATGCACTGATCACGTGGCTGATCAACACGTATCACATGACTGATCATGCACTGATCACGTGGCTATCATGCACTGATCACGTGGCTATCATGCACTGATCACGTGGCTGATCATGCACTGATCACGTGACTATCATGCACTGATCACGTGACTGATCATGCACTGATCACGTGATTGATCATGCACTGATCACGTGGCTGATCATGCACTGATCACGTGGCTGATCATACACTGATCACGTAACTGATCATGCACTGATCACGTGACTGATCATGCACTGATCACGTGGCTATCATGCACTGATCACGTGGCTGATCATGCACTGATCACGTGACTGATCATGCACTGATCACGTGGCTGATCATGCACTGATCACGTGATGATCATGCACTGATCACGTGACTGATCATGCACTGATCACGTGGCTATCATGCACTGCTCACGTGGCTGTCATGGAATGATCACGTAGCAACCATATACTGGTCACGTGACTGATCATGCACTGATCACGTAAATGATCATGCACTGATCACGTGGCTGATCATGCACTGATCACGTGACTGATCATGCACTGATCACGTGGCTATCATGCACTGCTCACGTGGCTGATCATGCAACGATCACGTAGCAACCATGTACTGGTCACGTGACTGATCATGCACTGATCACGTAATTGATCATGCACTGATCACGTGGCTCATCATGCACTGATCACGTGGCTGATCACACATGTATCACGTGACTGATCATGCACTGATCACGTGGCTCTCATGCACTGATCACGTGGCTGTCATGCACTGATCACGTGGATATCATGCACTGATCACGTGGCTGATCACACACGTATCACATGACTGATCATGCACTGATCACGTGGCTATCAAGAACTGATCACGTGGCTATCATGCACTGATCACGTGGCTGATCATGCAATGATCACGTAGCTACCATGTACTGGTCACGTGACTGATCATGCACTGATCACGTAATTGATCATGCACTGATCACGTGGCTGATCATGCACTGATCACGTGGCTGATCATACACTGATCACGTAACTGATCATGCACTGATCACGTGACTGATCATGCACTGATCACGTGGCTATCATGCACTGATCACGTGGCTGACATACACTGATCACGTGCCTGATCATGCACTGATCACGTGGCTGATCATGCACTGATCACGTGACTGATCATGCACTGATCTCATGTCTGATCATGCACTGATCACGTGGCTATCATGCACTGCTCACGTGGCTGATCATGCCATGATCACGCAGCTACCATGTACTGGTCACATGACTGATCATGCACTGATCACGTGACTGATCATGCAGTGATCACGTGGCTATCATGCACTACTCACGTGGCTGATCATGCAATGATCATGTAGCTACCATGTACAGGTCACGTGAATGATCATACACCCATCAGGTGACTGATCATGCACTGATCACGTGGCTATCATGCACTGATCACGAGACTGATCATGCACTGATCACGTCTATATCATGCACTGATCACATGACTGCCCATGCACTGATCACGTGGATGATCATACACTAATCTTGTGACAGATCATGCACTGATCACGTGGCTGAGCATGGACTGATCACATGACTATCATGTAGTGATCACGTGACTTAATGGCGCTGATCATGTGACTGATCATGCGCTGATCATGTTTGCTATCATACACTGATCATGTGCCTCTGGAGGCAATAAACAAAGAGCTGAGTAGGCACGAATCAAACAGTCAGCAGGCAATAATCATGGAACTCAGGTGTGAGGAATCATGCTGCTCAGCTGGCAATAATCAAGCAGCTGAGCAGGCAGGAATTACGCAGCACAGCTGGCAATTGTCAAGCAGATGACAGGCAGGAATCGTGCAGCTCAGCTGGCAATTGTCAAGCAGATGAGCAGACAGTAATCACGCAGCTCAGCAGGCCCAGATCACGTGACTGAGCATGCACTGTTCACGTGGCTGATCATACACTGATCACGTGATGATCATGCACTGATCACTTGGATATCATGCACTGATCACGTGGCTGATCATACACTGTTCACGTGTCTGACCATGCACTGATCACGTGGCTGATCATACACTGCTCACGTAACTGATCATGCACTGATCACGTGGCTATCATGCACTGATCACGTGGCTGAACATGCACTTTTCACGTGGCTGATCACACACCTGTCACGTGACATATCATGCACTGATCACGTGGCACTCATGCACTGATCACGTGGCTGATCATGCAACGATCACGTAGCAACCATGCACTGGTCACGTGACTGATCATGCACTGATCACGTAATTGATCATGCACTGATCACGTGGCTGATCATGCACTGATCACGTGACTGATCATGCACGTATCACATGACTGATCATGCACTGATCACGTGACTATCATGCACTGATCACGTGGCTATCATGCACTGATCACGTGGCTGATCATGCACTGATCACGTAGCTACCATGTACTGGTCACGTGACTGATCATGCACTGATCACGTAATTGATCATGCACTGATCACGTGGCTGATCATGCACTGATCACGTGACTGATCATGCACTGATCACGTGACTGATCATGCACTGATCACGTGGCTGATCATGCACTGATCACGTGACTGATCATGCACTGATCACGTGACTGATCATGCACTGATCACGTGGCTATCATGCACTGATCACGTGGCTGATCATGCACTGATCACGTGCCTGATCATGCACTGATCACGTGGCTGATCATGCACTGATCACATGACTGATCATGCACTGATCACGTGACTGATCATGCACTGATCACGTGGCTATCATGCACTGATCACGTGGCTGATCATGCATGATCATGTAGCTACCATGTACTGGTCACGTGAATGATCATGCACTGATCACGTGACTGATCATGCACTGATCACGTGGCTATCATGCACTGATCACGTGGCTGATCATGCACTGATCACGTGGCTGATCACACACTGATCACGTGACTGATCATGCACTGATCACGTGGCATCATGCACTGATCACGTGGCTGATCATGCACTGATCACGTAGCTATCATGTACTGATCACGTGACTGATCATGCACTGATCACGTGATTGATCATGCACTGATCACGTGGCTGATCATGCACTGATCACGTGGCTGATCACACACGTATCACGTGACTGATCATGCACTGATCACGTGGCTATCATGCACTGATCACGTGGCTGATCATGCACTGATCACGTAGCTACCATGCACTGATCACGTGACTGATCATGCACTGATCACGTGACTGATCATGCACTGATCACGTGGCTGATCATGCACTGATCACGTGACTGATCATGCACTGATCACGTGACTGATCATGCACTGATCACGTGGCTGATCATGCACTGATCACGTGGCTGATCATACACTGTCACGTGACTGATCATGCACTGATCACGTGGCTATCATGCACTGATCACGTGGCTGATCATGCACTGTTCACGTGGCTGATCACACACCTGTCACGTGACATATCATGCACTGATCACGTGGCACTCATGCACTGATCACGTGGCTGATCATACACTGATCACGTAACTCATGCACACATCACGTGGCTATCATGCACTGCTCACGTGGCTGTCATGCAATGATCACGTAGCAACCATATACTGGTCACGTGACTGATCATGCACTGATCACGTAAATGATCATGCACTGATCACGTGACTGATCATGCACTGATCACGTGACTGATCATGCACTGATCACGTGGCTATCATGCACTGATCACGTGGCTGATCATGCAACGATCACGTAGCAACCATGTACTGGTCACGTGACTGATCATGCACTGATCACGTAATTGATCATGCACTGATCACGTGGCTGATCATGCACTGATCACGTGGCTGATCACACATGATCACGTGACTGATCATGCACTGATCACGTGGCTATCATGCACTGATCACGTGGCTGACATACACTGATCACGTGCCTGATCATGCACTGATCACGTGGCTGATCATGCACTGATCACGTGACTGATCATGCACTGATCACGTGTCTGATCATGCACTGATCACGTGGCTATCATGCACTGCTCACGTGGCTGATCATGCCATGATCACGCAGCTACCATGTACTGGTCACATGACTGATCATGCACTGATCACGTGACTGATCATGCAGTGATCACGTGGCTATCATGCACTACTCACGTGGCTGATCATGCAATGATCATGTAGCTACCATGTACAGGTCACGTGAATGATCATACACCCATCAGGTGACTGATCATGCACTGATCACGTGGCTATCATGCACTGATCACGAGACTGATCATGCACTGATCACGTCTATATCATGCACTGATCACATGACTGCCCATGCACTGATCACGTGGATGATCATACACTAATCATGTGACAGATCATGCACTGATCACGTGGCTGATCATGCACTGATACCGTGACTGAGCATGGACTGATCACATGACTATCATGTAGTGATCACGTGACTTAATGGCGCTGATCATGTGACTGATCATGCGCTGATCATGTTTGCTATCATACACTGATCATGTGCCTCTGGAGGCAATAAACAAAGAGCTGAGTAGGCACGAATCAAACAGTCAGCAGGCAATAATCATGGAACTCAGGTGTGAGGAATCATGCTGCTCAGCTGGCAATAATCAAGCAGCTGAGCAGGCAGGAATTACGCAGCACAGCTGGCAATTGTCAAGCAGATGACAGGCAGGAATCGTGCAGCTCAGCTGGCAATTGTCAAGCAGATGAGCAGACAGTAATCACGCAGCTCAGCAGGCCCAGATAACGTGACTGAGCATGCACTGTTCACGTGGCTGATCATACACTGATCACGTGATGATCATGCACTGATCACGTGGCTGATCATACACTGTTCACGTGTCTGACCATGCACTGATCACGTGGCTGATCATACACTGCTCACGTAACTGATCATGCACTGATCACGTGGCTATCATGCACTGATCACGTGGCTGAACATGCACTGTTCACGTGGCTGATCACACACCTGTCACGTGACATATCATGCACTGATCACGTGGCACTCATGCACTGATCACGTGGCTGATCATACTCTGCTCACGTAACTCATGCACACATCACGTGTCTATCATGCACTGCTCACGTGGCTCGTCATGGAATGATCACGTAGCAACCATATACTGGTCACGTGACTGATCATGCACTGATCACGTAAATGATCATGCACTGATCACGTGACTGATCATGTACTGATCACGTGACTGATCATGCACTGATCACGTGGCTATCATGCTCTGCTCACGTGGCTGATCATGCAACGATCACGTAGCAACCATGTACTGGTCACGTGACTGATCATGCACTGATCACGTAATTGATCCTGCACTGATCACGTGGCTCATCATGCACTGATCACGTGGCTGATCACACATGTATCACGTGACTGATCATGCACTGATCCCGTGGCTCTCATGAACTGATCACGTGGCTGTCATGCACTGATCACGTGGATATCATGCACTGATCACGTGGCTGATCACAAACGTATCACATGACTGATCATGCACTGATCACGTGGCTATCATGCACTGATCACGTGGCTATCATGCACTGATCACGTGGCTGATCATGCAATGATCACGTAGCTACCATGTACTGGTGACTGATCATGCACTGATCACGTAATTGATCTGCACTGATCACGTGGCTGATCATGCACTGATCACGTGGCTGATCATGCACTGATCACGTAACTGATCATGCACTGATCACGTGACTGATCATGCACTGATCACGTGGCTATCATGCACTGATCACGTGGCTGATCATGCACTGATCACGTGACTGATCATGCACTGATCACGTGACTGATCATGCACTGATCACGTGGCTGATCATGCACTGATCACGTGACTGATCATGCACTGATCACGTGACTGATCATGCACTGATCACGTGGCTGATCATGCACTGATCACGTGGCTATCATGCACTGATCACGTGGCTGATCATGCACTGATCACGTAGCTATCATGCACTGATCACGTGACTGATCATGCACTGATCACGTGACTGATCATGCACTGATCACGTGGCTGATCATGCACTGATCACGTGACTGATCATGCACTGATCACGTGACTGATCATGCACTGATCACGTGGCTGATCATGCACTGATCACGTGACTGATCATGCACTGATCACGTGACTGATCATGCACTGATCACGTGGCTATCATGCACTGATCACGTGGCTGATCATGCACTGATCACGTGGCTGATCATGCACTGATCACGTGGCTGATCATGCACTGATCACGTGACTGATCATGCACTGATCACGTGACTGATCATGCACTGATCACGTGGCTATCATGCACTGATCACGTGGCTGATCATGCATGATCATGTAGCTACCATGCACTGATCACGTGACTGATCATGCACTGATCACGTGACTGATCATGCACTGATCACGTGGCTATCATGCACTGATCACGTGGCTGATCATGCACTGATCACGTGGCTGATCACACACTGATCACGTGACTGATCATGCACTGATCACGTGGCATCATGCACTGATCACGTGGCTGATCATGCACTGATCACGTAGCAACCATGCACTGATCACGTGACTGATCATGCACTGATCACGATTGATCATGCACTGATCACGTGGCTGATCATGCACTGATCACGTGGCTGATCACACACGATCACGTGACTGATCATGCACTGATCACGTGGCTATCATGCACTGATCACGTGGCTGATCATGCACTGATCACGGCTATCATGCACTGATCACGTGACTGATCATGCACTGATCACGTGGCTGATCATGCACTGATCACGTGGCTGATCATGCACTGATCACGTGACTGATCATGCACTGATCACGTGACTGATCATGCACTGATCACGTGGCTGATCATGCACTGATCACGTGGCTGATCATACACTGATCACGTGACTGATCATGCACTGATCACGTGGCTATCATGCACTGATCACGTGGCTGATCATGCACTGATCACGTGGCTGATCACACACTGTCACGTGACTATCATGCACTGATCACGTGGCACTCATGCACTGATCACGTGGCTGATCATACACTGATCACGTAACTCATGCACACATCACGTGGCTATCATGCACTGATCACGTGGCTGTCATGCACTGATCACGTGGCTACCATATACTGATCACGTGACTGATCATGCACTGATCACGTGGCTGATCATGCACTGATCACGTGACTGATCATGCACTGATCACGTGACTGATCATGCACTGATCACGTGGCTATCATGCACTGATCACGTGGCTGATCATGCAATGATCACGTAGCAACCATGTACTGGTCACGTGACTGATCATGCACTGATCACGTAATTGATCATGCACTGATCACGTGGCTGATCATGCACTGATCACGTGGCTGATCACACATGATCACGTGACTGATCATGCACTGATCACGTGGCTATCATGCACTGATCACGTGGCTGATCATGCACTGATCACGTGCCTGATCATGCACTGATCACGTGGCTGATCATGCACTGATCACGTGACTGATCATGCACTGATCACGTGTCTGATCATGCACTGATCACGTGGCTATCATGCACTGCTCACGTGGCTGATCATGCCATGATCACGCAGCTACCATGTACTGGTCACATGACTGATCATGCACTGATCACGTGACTGATCATGCACTGATCACGTGGCTATCATGCACTACTCACGTGGCTGATCATGCAATGATCATGTAGCTACCATGTACAGGTCACGTGAATGATCATACACCCATCAGGTGACTGATCATGCACTGATCACGTGGCTATCATGCACTGATCACGTGACTGATCATGCACTGATCACGTCTATATCATGCACTGATCACATGACTGCCCATGCACTGATCACGTGGATGATCATACACTAATCATGTGACAGATCATGCACTGATCACGTGGCTGATCATGCACTGATACCGTGACTGAGCATGGACTGATCACATGACTATCATGTAGTGATCACGTGACTTAATGGCGCTGATCATGTGACTGATCATGCGCTGATCATGTTTGCTATCATACACTGATCATGTGCCTCTGGAGGCAATAAACAAAGAGCTGAGTAGGCACGAATCAAACAGTCAGCAGGCAATAATCATGGAACTCAGGTGTGAGGAATCATGCTGCTCAGCTGGCAATAATCAAGCAGCTGAGCAGGCAGGAATTACGCAGCACAGCTGGCAATTGTCAAGCAGATGACAGGCAGGAATCGTGCAGCTCAGCTGGCAATTGTCAAGCAGATGAGCAGACAGTAATCACGCAGCTCAGCAGGCCCTGATCACGTGACTGAGCATGCACTGTTCACGTGGCTGATCATACACTGATCACGTGATGATCATGCACTGATCACGTGGCTGATCATACACTGTTCACGTGTCTGACCATGCACTGATCACGTGGCTGATCATACACTGCTCACGTAACTGATCATGCACTGATCACGTGGCTATCATGCACTGATCACGTGGCTGAACATGCACTGTTCACGTGGCTGATCACACACCTGTCACGTGACATATCATGCACTGATCACGTGGCACTCATGCACTGATCACGTGGCTGATCATACTCTGCTCACGTAACTCATGCACACATCACGTGGCTATCATGCACTGCTCACGTGGCTCGTCATGGAATGATCACGTAGCAACCATATACTGGTCACGTGACTGATCATGCAAAGATCACGTAAATGATCATGCACTGTTCACGTGACTGATCATGTACTGATCACGTGACTGATCATGCACTGATCACGTGGCTATCATGCACTGCTCACGTGGCTGATCATGCAACGATCACGTAGCAACCATGTACTGGTCACGTGACTGATCATGCACTGATCACGTAATTGATCCTGCACTGATCACGTGGCTCATCATGCACTGATCACGTGGCTGATCACACATGTATCACGTGACTGATCATGCACTGATCACGTGGCTCTCATGCACTGATCACGTGGCTGTCATGCACTGATCACGTGGATATCATGCACTGATCACGTGGCTGATCACACACGTATCACATGACTGATCATGCACTGATCACGTGGCTATCATGCACTGATCACGTGGCTATCATGCACTGATCACGTGGCTGATCATGCAATGATCACGTAGCTACCATGTACTGGTCACGTGACTGATCATGCACTGATCACGTAATTGATCATGCACTGATCATGTGGCTGATCATGCACTGATCACGTGGCTGATCACACTGATCACGTAACTGATCATGCACTGATCACGTGACTGATCATGCACTGATCACGTGGCTATCATGCACTGATCACGTGGCTGACATGCACTGATCACGTGCCTGATCATGCACTGATCACGTGGCTGATCATGCACTGATCACGTGACTGATCATGCACTGATCACGTGTCTGATCATGCACTGATCACGTGGCTATCATGCACTGCTCACGTGGCTGATCATGCCATGATCACGCAGCTACCATGTACTGGTCACATGACTGATCATGCACTGATCACGTGACTGATCATGCAGTGATCACGTGGCTATCATGCACTACTCACGTGGCTGATCATGCAATGATCATGTAGCTACCATGTACAGGTCACGTGAATGATCATACACCCATCAGGTGACTGATCATGCACTGATCACGTGGCTATCATGCACTGATCACGAGACTGATCATGCACTGATCACGTCTATATCATGCACTGATCACATGACTGCCCATGCACTGATCACGTGGATGATCATACACTAATCATGTGACAGATCATGCACTGATCACGTGGCTGATCATGCACTGATACCGTGACTGAGCATGGACTGATCACATGACTATCATGTAGTGATCACGTGACTTAATGGCGCTGATCATGTGACTGATCATGCGCTGATCATGTTTGCTATCATACACTGATCATGTGCCTCTGGAGGCAATAAACAAAGAGCTGAGTAGGCACGAATCAAACAGTCAGCAGGCAATAATCATGGAACTCAGGTGTGAGGAATCATGCTGCTCAGCTGGCAATAATCAAGCAGCTGAGCAGGCAGGAATTACGCAGCACAGCTGGCAATTGTCAAGCAGATGACAGGCAGGAATCGTGCAGCTCAGCTGGCAATTGTCAAGCAGATGAGCAGACAGTAATCACGCAGCTCATCATGCCCAGATCACGTGGCTGAGCATGCACTGATCACGTGGCTGATCATGCACTGATCACGTGATGATCATGCACTGATCACTTGGATATCATGCACTGATCACGTGGCTGATCATGCACTGTTCACGTGTCTGACCATGCACTGATCACGTGGCTGATCATACACTGATCACGTAACTGATCATGCACTGATCACGTGGCTATCATGCACTGATCACGTGGCTGAACATGCACTGTTCACGTGGCTGATCACACACTGTCACGTGACATATCATGCACTGATCACGTGGCACTCATGCACTGATCACGTGGCTGATCATACACTGATCACGTAACTCATGCACACATCACGTGGCTATCATGCACTGCTCACGTGGCTGTCATGCAATGATCACGTAGCTACCATATACTGGTCACGTGACTGATCATGCACTGATCACGTAACTGATCATGCACTGATCACGTGACTGATCATGCACTGATCACGTGACTGATCATGCACTGATCACGTGGCTATCATGCACTGATCACGTGGCTGATCATGCAATGATCACGTAGCTACCATGTACTGGTCACGTGACTGATCATGCACTGATCACGTGACTGATCATGCACTGATCACGTGGCTGATCATGCACTGATCACGTGGCTGATCATGCACTGATCACGTGACTGATCATGCACTGATCACGTGGCTATCATGCACTGATCACGTGGCTGATCATGCACTGATCACGTGGCTGATCATGCACTGATCACGTGACTGATCATGCACTGATCACGTCTATATCATGCACTGATCACATGACTGATCATGCACTGATCACGTGGATGATCATACACTAATCTTGTGACAGATCATGCACTGATCACGTGGCTGATCATGCACTGATACCGTGACTGAGCATGGACTGATCACATGACTATCATGTAGTGATCACGTGACTTAATGGCGCTGATCATGTGACTGATCATGCGCTGATCATGTTTGCTATCATACACTGATCATGTGCCTCTGGAGGCAATAAACAAAGAGCTGAGTAGGCACGAATCAAACAGTCAGCAGGCAATAATCATGGAACTCAAGTGTGAGGAATCATGCTGCTCAGCTGGCAATAATCAAGCAGCTGAGCAGTCAGGAATTACGCAGCACAGCTGGCAATTGTCAAGCAGATGACAGGCAGGAATCGTGCAGCTCAGCTGGCAATTGTCAAGCAGATGAGCAGACAGTAATCACGCAGCTCAGCAGGCCCTGATCACGTGACTGAGCATGCACTGTTCACGTGGCTGATCATACACTGATCACGTGATGATCATGCACTGATCACTTGGATATCATGCACTGATCACGTGGCTGATCATACACTGTTCACGTGTCTGACCATGCACTGATCACGTGGCTGATCATACACTGCTCACGTAACTGATCATGCACTGATCACGTGGCTATCATGCCCTGAACACGTGGCTGAACATGCACTGTTCACGTGGCTGATCACACACTGTCACGTGACATATCATGCACTGATCACGTGGCACTCATGCACTGATCACGTGGCTGATCATACTCTGCTCACGTAACTCATGCACACATCACGTGGCTATCATGCACTGCTCACGTGGCTCGTCATGGAATGATCACGTAGCTACCATATACTGGTCACGTGACTGATCATGCACTGATCACGTAAATGATCATGCACTGTTCACGTGACTGATCATGCACTGATCACGTGACTGATCATGCACTGATCACGTGGCTATCATGCTCTGCTCACGTGGCTGATCATGCAACGATCACGTAGCAACCATGTACTGGTCACGTGACTGATCATGCACTGATCACGTAATTGATCATGCACTGATCACGTGGCTCATCATGCACTGATCACGTGGCTGATCACACATGATCACGTGACTGATCATGCACTGATCACGTGGCTCTCATGCAGTGATCACGTGGCTGTCCTGCACTGATCACGTGGATATCATGCACTGATCACGTGGCTGATCACACACGATCACGTGACTGATCATGCACTGATCACGTGGCTGATCATGCACTGATCACGTGGCTGATCATGCACTGATCACGTGGCTGATCATGCACTGATCACGTGGCTATCATGCACTGATCACGTGGCTGACATGCACTGATCACGTGCCTGATCATGCACTGATCACGTGGCTGATCATGCACTGATCACGTGACTGATCATGCACTGATCACGTGACTGATCATGCACTGATCACGTGGCTATCATGCACTGCTCACGTGGCTGATCATGCCATGATCACGCAGCTACCATGTACTGGTCACATGACTGATCATGCACTGATCACGTGACTGATCATGCAGTGATCACGTGGCTATCATGCACTACTCACGTGGCTGATCATGCACTGATCATGTAGCTACCATGTACAGGTCACGTGACTGATCATACACCCATCAGGTGACTGATCATGCACTGATCACGTGGCTATCATGCACTGATCACGAGACTGATCATGCACTGATCACGTCTATATCATGCACTGATCACATGACTGCCATTGCACTGATCACGTGGATGATCATACACTACTCATGTGACAGATCATGCACTGATCACGTGGCTGATCATGCACTGATACCGTGACTGATCATGGACTGATCACATGACTATCATGTAGTGATCACGTGACTTAATGGCGCTGATCATGTGACTGATCATGCGCTGATCATGTTTGCTATCATACACTGATCATGTGCCTCTGGAGGCAATAAACAAAGAGCTGAGTAGGCACGAATCAAACAGTCAGCAGGCAATAATCATGGAACTCAGGTGTGAGGAATCATGCTGCTCAGCTGGCAATAATCAAGCAGCTGAGCAGGCAGGAATTACGCAGCACAGCTGGCAATTGTCAAGCAGATGACAGGCAGGAATCGTGCAGCTCAGCTGGCAATTGTCAAGCAGATGAGCAGACAGTAATCACGCAGCTCAGCAGGCCCAGATCACGTGACTGAGCATGCACTGTTCACGTGGCTGATCATACACTGATCACGTGATGATCATGCACTGATCACTTGGATATCATGCACTGATCACGTGGCTGATCACACACTGATCACGTGTCTGACCATGCACTGATCACGTGGCTGATCATGCACTGATCACGTAACTGATCATGCACTGATCACGTGGCTATCATGCACTGATCACGTGGCTGAACATGCACTGTTCACGTGGCTGATCATGCACCTGTCACGTGACATATCATGCACTGATCACGTGGCACTCATGCACTGATCACGTGGCTGATCATACACTGCTCACGTAACTCATGCACACATCACGTGGCTATCATGCACTGCTCACGTGGCTGTCATGGAATGATCACGTAGCAACCATATACTGGTCACGTGACTGATCATGCACTGATCACGTAAATGATCATGCACTGTTCACGTGACTGATCATGTACTGATCACGTGACTGATCATGCACTGATCACGTGGCTATCATGCTCTGATCACGTGGCTGATCATGCAACGATCACGTAGCAACCATGTACTGGTCACGTGACTGATCATGCACTGATCACGTAATTGATCCTGCACTGATCACGTGGCTGATCATGCACTGATCACGTGGCTGATCACACATGTATCACGTGACTGATCATGCACTGATCACGTGGCTCTCATGCACTGATCACGTGGCTATCATGCACTGATCACGTGGCTATCATGCACTGATCACGTGGCTGATCACACACGTATCACATGACTGATCATGCACTGATCACGTGGCTATCATGCACTGATCACGTGGCTATCATGCACTGATCACGTGGCTGATCATGCAATGATCACGTAGCTACCATGTACTGGTCACGTGACTGATCATGCACTGATCACGTAATTGATCATGCACTGATCACGTGGCTGATCATGCACTGATCACGTGGCTGATCATGCACTGATCACGTAACTGATCATGCACTGATCACGTGACTGATCATGCACTGATCACGTGGCTATCATGCACTGATCACGTGGCTGACATACACTGATCACGTGCCTGATCATGCACTGATCACGTGGCTGATCATGCACTGATCACGTGACTGATCATGCACTGATCACGTGTCTGATCATGCACTGATCACGTGGCTATCATGCACTGCTCACGTGGCTGATCATGCCATGATCACGCAGCTACCATGTACTGGTCACATGACTGATCATGCACTGATCACGTGACTGATCATGCACTGATCACGTGGCTATCATGCACTACTCACGTGGCTGATCATGCAATGATCATGTAGCTACCATGTACAGGTCACGTGAATGATCATACACCCATCAGGTGACTGATCATGCACTGATCACGTGGCTATCATGCACTGATCACGAGACTGATCATGCACTGTTCACGTCTATATCATGCACTGATCACATGACTGCCCATGCACTGATCACGTGGATGATCATACACTAATCTTGTGACAGATCATGCACTGATCACGTGGCTGATCATGCACTGATACCGTGACTGAGCATGGACTGATCACATGACTATCATGTAGTGATCACGTGACTTAATGGCGCTGATCATGTGACTGATCATGCGCTGATCATGTTTGCTATCATACACTGATCATGTGCCTCTGGAGGCAATAAACAAAGAGCTGAGTAGGCACGAATCAAACAGTCAGCAGGCAATAATCATGGAACTCAGGTGTGAGGAATCATGCTGCTCAGCTGGCAATAATCAAGCAGCTGAGCAGGCAGGAATTACGCAGCACAGCTGGCAATTGTCAAGCAGATGACAGGCAGGAATCGTGCAGCTCAGCTGGCAATTGTCAAGCAGATGAGCAGACAGTAATCACGCAGCTCAGCAGGCCCAGATCACGTGACTGAGCATGCACTGTTCACGTGGCTGATCATACACTGATCACGTGATGATCATGTACTGATCACTTGGATATCATGCACTGATCACGTGGCTGATCATGCACTGTTCACGTGTCTGACCATGCACTGATCACGTGGCTGATCATACACTGCTCACGTAACTGATCATGCACTGATCACGTGGCTATCATGCACAGATCACGTGGCTGAACATGCACTGTTCACGTGGCTGATCACACACTGTCACGTGACATATCATGCACTGATCACGTGGCACTCATGCACTGATCACGTGGCTGATCATACTCTGCTCACGTAACTCATGCACACATCACGTGTCTATCATGCACTGCTCACGTGGCTGTCATGGAATGATCACGTAGCAACCATATACTGGTCACGTGACTGATCATGCAAATATCACGTAAATGATCATGCACTGTTCACGTGACTGATCATGCACTGATCACGTGACTGATCATGCACTGATCACGTGGCTATCATGAACTACTCACATGGCTGATCATGCACTGATCATGTAGCTACCATGTACCGGTCAGGTGACTGATCATACACCCATTAGGTGACGGATCATGCACTGATCACGTGGATGATCATACACTGACCACCTGCCTGGTCATGCACAGATCACGTGACAAATCATGAACTGATCACATAGCTATCATGAAATGATCACCTGGCTGATCATGCACTGATCACGTGGCTGATCATTCACTGATCACGTGACTGATCATGCACTGTTCACGTCTATATCATGCACTGATCACATGACTGTCATTGCACTGATCACGTGGATGATCATACACTAATCTTGTGACAGATCATGCACTGATCACGTGGCTGATCATGAACTGATACCGTGACTGAGCATGGACTGATCACATGACTATCATGTAGTGATCACGTGACTTAATGGTGCTGATCATGTGACTGATCATGCGCTGATCATGTTTGCTATCATACACTGATCATGTGCCTCTGGAGGCAATAAACAAAGAGCTGAGTAGGCACGAATCAAACAGTCAGCAGGCAATAATCATGGAACTCAGGTGTGAGGAATCATGCTGCTCAGCTGGCAATAATCAAGCAGCTGAGCAGGCAGGAATTACGCAGCACAGCTGGCAATTGTCAAGCAGATGACGGGCAGGAATCGTGCAGCTCAGCTGGCAATTGTCAAGCAGATGAGCAGACAGTAATCACGCAGCTCAGCAGGCCCTGATCACGTGACTGAGCATGCACTGTTCACGTGGCTGATCATGCACTGATCACGTGATTATCATGTACTGATCACTTGGATATCATGCACTGATCACGTGGCTGATCATGCACTGGTCATGTGTCTGATCATGCACTGATCACGTGGCTGATCATACACTGATCACGTAACTGATCATGCACTGATCACGTGACTGATCATGCACTGATCACGTGGCTGAACATGCACTGATCACGTGGCTGATCACACACCTGTCACGTGACATATCATGCACTGATCACGTGGCACTCATGCACTGATCACGTGGCTGATCATGCTCTGCTCACGTAACTCATGCACACGTCACGTGGTTATCATGCACTGCTCACGTGGCTGATCATGGAATGATCACGTAGCAACCATATACTGGTCACGTGACTGATCATGCAAAGATCACGTGAATGATCATGCACTGATCACGTGACTGATCATGCACTGATCACGTGACTGATCATGCACTGACCACGTGGCTATCATGCTCTGCTCACGTGGCTGATCATGCACTGATCACGTAGCAACCATGTACTGGTCACGTGACTGATCATGCACTGATCACGTAATTGATCCTGCACTGTTCACGTGGCTCATCATGCACTGATCACGTGGCTGATCACACATGAATCACGTGACTGATCATGCACTGATCACGTGGCTCTCATGCACTGATCACGTGGCTGTCATGCACTGATCATGTGAATAACATGCACTGATCACGTGGCTTACCACACACGTATCACGTGACTGATCATGCACTGATCACGTGACTATCATGCACTGATCACGTGGCTATCATGCACTGATCATGTGGCTGATCAAGCAATGATCACGTAGCTACCATGTACTGGTCACGTGACTGATCATGCACTGATCACGTAATTGATCATGCACTGATCATGTGGCTGATCATGCACTGATCACGTGGCTGATCATACACTGATCACATAACTCATCATGCACTGATCACGTGACTGATCATGCACTGATCACGTGGCTATCATGCACTGATCACTTGGCTAGACATACACTGATCACGTGCCTGGTCATGCACTGATCACGTGGCTGATCATGCACTGATCACTTGAATGATCATGCACTGATCTCGTGTCTGATCATGCACTGATCACGTGGCTATCATGCACTGCTCACGTGGCTGATCATGCCATGATTACGCAGTTACCATGTACTGGTCACATGACTGATCATGCACTGATCACGTGACTGATCATGCAGTGATCACGTGGCTATCATGAACTACTCACGTGGCTGATCATGCAATGATCATGTAGCTACCATGTACAGGTCTCGTGAATGATCATACAGCCATCAGGTGACTGATCATGCACTGATCACGTGGCTATCATGCACTGATCACGAGACTGATCATGCACTGTTCACGTCTATATCATGCACTGATCACATGACTGCCCGTGCACTGATCACGTGGATGATCATACACTAATCTTGTGACAGATCATGCACTGATCACGTGGCTGATCATGCACTGATACCGTGACTGAGCATGGACTGATCACATGACTATCATGTAGTGATCACGTGACTTAATGGCGCTGATCATGTGACTGATCATGCGCTGATCATGTTTGCTATCATACAGTGATCATGTGCCTCTGGAGGCAATAAACAAAGAGCTGAGTAGGCACGAATCAAACAGTCAGCAGGCAATAATCATGGAACACAGGTGTGAGGAATCATGCTGCTCAGCTGGCAATAATCAAGCAGCTGAGCAGGCAGGAATTACGCAGCACAGCTGGCAATTGTCAAGCAGATGACAGGCACGAATCGTGCAGCTCAGCTGGCAATTTTCAAGCAGATGAGCAGATAGTAATCACGCAGCTCAGCAGGCCCAGATCACGTGACTGAGCATGCACTGTTCACGTGGCTGATCATACACTGATCACGTGATGATCATGCACTGATCACTTGGATATCATGCACTGATCACGTGGCTGATCATACACTGTTCATGTGTCTGACCATGCACTGATCACGTGGCTGATCATACACTGCTCAAGTAACTGATCATGCACTGATCACGTGACATATCATGCACTGATCACGTGGCACTCATGTACTGATCACGTGGCTGATCATACTCTGCTCACGTAACTCATGCACTCATCACGTGGCTATCATGCACTGCTCACGTGGCTCCTCATGGAATGATCAAATAGCAACCATATACTGGTAAGGTGACTGATCATGCAAAGATCACGTAAATGATCATGCACTGTTCACGTGACTGATCATGTACTGATCACGTGAATGATCATGCACTGACCACGTGGCTATCATGCTCTGCTCACTTGGCTGATCATGCACCGATCACGTAGCAACCATGTACTGGTCACGTGACTGATCATGCACTGATCACGTAATTGATCCTGCACTGATCATGTGGCTCATAATGCACTGATCACGTGGCTGATCACACATGTATCACGTGACAAATCATGCACTGATCACGTGGCTCTCATGCACTGATCACGTGGCTGTCATGCACTGATCACGTGGATATCATGCACTGATCACGTGGCTGATCAACACGTATCACATGACTGATCATGCACTGATCACGTGGCTGATCATGCACTGATCACGTGACTGATCATGCACTGATCACGTGGCTATCATGCACTGCTCACGTGGCTGTCATGGAATGATCACGTAGCAACCATATACTGGTAACGTGACTGATCATGCAAAGATCACGTAAATGATCATGCACTGTTCACGTGACTGATCATGTACTGATCACGTGACTGATCATGCACTGACCACGTGGCTATCATGCTCTGCTCACTTGGCTGATCATGCAACGATCACGTAGCAACCATGTACTGGTCACGTGACTGATCATGCACTGATCACGTAATTGATCCTGCACTGATCACGTGGCTCATCATGCACTGATCACGTGGCTGATCACACATGTATCACGTGACTGATCATGCACTGATCACGTGTCTCTCATGCACTGATCACGTGGCTGTCATGCACTGATCACGTGGCTGATCACACACGTATCATGACTGATCATGCACTGATCACGTGGCTATCAATAACTGATCACGTGGCTATAATGCACTGATCAAGTGGCTGATCAGGCAATGATCACGTAACTAGCATGTACTGGTCACGTGACTGATCATGCACTGATCACGTAATTGATCATGCACTGATCATGTGGCTGATCATGCACTGATCACGTGGCTGATCATACACTGATCACATAACTGATCATGCACTGATCACGTGACTGATCATGCACTGATCACGTGGCTATCATGCAATGATCACTTGGCTGTACATACACTGATCACGTGCCTGGTCATGCACTGATCACGTGGCTGATCATGCACTGATCACGTGACTGATCATGCACTGATTTCATGTCTGATCATGCACTGATCACGTGGCTATCATGCACTGGTCACGTGGCTGATCATGCCATGATCACGCAGCTACCATGTACTGGTCACATGACTGATCATGCACTGATCACGTGACTGATCATGCAGTGATCACGTGGCTATCATGAACTACTCACGTGGCTGATCATGCAATGATCATGTAGCTACCATGTACAGGTCTCGTGAATGATCATACAGCCATCAGGTGACTGATCATGCACTGATCACGTGGCTATCATGCACTGATCACGAGACTGATCATGCACTGTTCACGTCTATATCATGCACTGATCACATGACTGCCCGTGCACTGATCACGTGGATGATCATACACTAATCTTGTGACAGATCATGCACTGATCACGTGGCTGATCATGCACTGATCACGTGACTGATCATGCACTGATCACGTGGCTATCATGCACTGCTCACGTGGCTCTTCATGGAATGATCACGTAGCAACCATATACTGGTCACGTGACTGATCATGCAAAGATCACTTAAATGATCATGCACTGTTCACGTATCTGATCATGTACTGATCACGTGACTGATCATGCACTGACCACGTGGCTATCATGCTCTGCTCACGTGGCTGATCATGCAACGATCACGTAGCAACCATGTACTGGTCACGTGACTGATCATGCACTGATCACGTAATTGATCCTGCACTGATCACGTGGCTCATCATGCACTGATCACGTGGCTGATCACACATGTATCACGTGACTGATCATGCACTGATCACGTGTCTCTCATGCACTGATCACGTGGCTGTCATGCACTGATCACGTGGATATCATGCACTGATCACGTGGCTGATCACACACGTATCACATGACTGATCATGCACTGATCACGTGGCTATCAATAACTGATCACGTGGCTATAATGCACTGATCAAGTGGCTGATCAGGCAATGATCACGTAGCTATCATGTACTGGTCACGTGACTGATCATGCACTGATCACGTAATTGATCATGCACTGATCATGTGGCTGATCATGCACTGATCACATGGCTGATCATACACTGATCACATAACTGATCATGCACTGATCACGTGACTGATCATGCACTGATCACGTGGCTATCATGCAATGATCACTTGGCTGACATACACTGATCACGTGCCTGGTCATGCACTGATCACGTGGCTGATCATGCACTGATCACGTGACTGATCATGCACTGATTTCATGTCTGATCATGCACTGATCACGTGGCTATCATGCACTGCTCACGTGGCTGATCATGCCATGATCACGCAGCTACCATGTACTGGTCACATGACTGATCATGCACTGATCACGTGACTGATCATGCAGTGATCACGTGGCTATCATGAACTACTCACGTGGCTGATCATGCAATGATCATGTAGCTACCATGTACAGGTCACGTGAATGATCATACACCCATCAGGTGACTGATCATGCACTGACACGTGGCTATCATGCACTGATCACGAGACTGATCATGCACTGTTCACGTCTATATCATGCACTGATCACATGACTGCCCGTGCACTGATCACGTGGATGATCATACACTAATCTTGTGACAGATCATGCACTGATCACGTGGCTGAGCATGGACTGATCACATGACTATCATGTAGTGATCACGTGACTTAATGGCGCTGATCATGTGACTGATCATGCGCTGATCATGTTTGCTATCATACACTGATCATGTGCCTCTGGAGGCAATAAACAAAGAGCTGAGTAGGCACGAATCAAACAGTCAGCAGGCAATAATCATGGAACTCAGGTGTGAGGAATCATGCTGCTCAGCTGGCAATAATCAAGCAGCTGAGCAGGCAGGAATTACGCAGCACAGCTGGCAATTGTCAAGCAGATGACAGGCAGGAATCGTGCAGCTCAGCTGGCAATTGTCAAGCAGATGAGCAGACAGTAATCACGCAGCTCAGCAGGCCCAGATCACGTGACTCAGCATGCACTGTTCACGTGGCTGATCATACACTGATCACGTGATGATCATGCACTGATCACTTGGATATCATGCACTGATCACGTGGCTGATCATACACTGTTCACGTGTCTGACCATGCACTGATGACGTGGCTGACCATACACTGCTCACATAACTGATCATGCACTGATCACGTGGCTATCATGCACTGATCACGTGGCTGAACATGCACTTTTCACGTGGCTGATCACACACCTGTCACGTGACATATCATGCACTGATCACGTGGCACTCATGCACTGATCACGTGGCTGATCATGCAACGATAACGTAGCAACCATGTACTGGTCACGTGACTGGTCTTGCACTGATCACGTAATTGATCCTGCACTGATCACGTGGCTCATCATGCACTGATCACGTGACTGATCATGCACGTATCACATGACTGATCATGCACTGATCACGTGGCTATCATGCACTGATCACGTGGCTATCATGCACTGATCACGTGGCTGATCATGCAATGATCACCTAGCAACCATGTACTGGTTACGTGACTGATCATGCACTGATCACGTAATTGATCATGCACTGATCACGTGGCTGATCATACACTGATCACGTGACTGATCATGCACTGATCACGTGACTGATCATGCACTGATCACGTGGCTGATCATGCACTGATCACGTGGCTGATCATGCACTGATCACGTGACTGATCATGCACTGATCACGTAACTGATCATGCACTGATCACGTGGCTGATCATGCACTGATCACGTGGCTGATCATGCACTGATCACGTGGCTGATCATGCACTGATCACGTGACTGATCATGCACTGATCACGTGACTGATCATGCACTGATCACGTGGCTATCATGCACTGATCACGTGGCTGATCATGCATGATCACGTAGCTACCATGTACTGGTCACGTGACTGATCATGCACTGATCACGTAACTGATCATGCACTGATCACGTGGCTATCATGCACTGATCACGTGGCTGATCATGCACTGATCACGTGGCTGATCACACACTGATCACGTGACTGATCATGCACTGATCACGTGGCATCATGCACTGATCACGTGGCTGATCATGCACTGATCACGTAGCAATCATGCACTGATCACGTGACTGATCATGCACTGATCACGTGATTGATCATGCACTGATCACGTGGCTGATCATGCACTGATCACGTGACTGATCATGCACTGATCACGTGACTGATCATGCACTGATCACGTGGCTATCATGCACTGATCACGTGGCTGATCATGCAATGATCACGTAGCTATCATGTACTGGTCAGGTGACTGATCATGCACTGATCTCGTAATTGATCATGCACTGATCACGTGGCTGATCATGCACTGATCACGTGACTGATCATGCACTGATCACGTGACTGATCATGCACTGATCACGTGGCTATCATGCACTGATCACGTGGCTGATCATGCACTGATCACGTGCCTGATCATGCACTGATCACGTGACTGATCATGCACTGATCACGTGGCTATCATGCACTGATCACGTGGCTGATCATGCATGATCACGTAGCTATCATGCACTGATCACGTGACTGATCATGCACTGATCACGTGACTGATCATGCACTGATCACGTGACTATCATGCACTGATCACGTGGCTGATCATGCACTGATACCGTGACTGAGCATGGACTGATCACATGACTATCATGTAGTGATCACGTGACTTAATGGCGCTGATCATGTGACTGATCATGCGCTGATCATGTTTGCTATCATACACTGATCATGTGCCTCTGGAGGCAATAAACAAAGAGCTGAGTAGGCACGAATCAAACAGTCAGCAGGCAATAATCATGGAACTCAGGTGTGAGGAATCATGCTGCTCAGCTGGCAATAATCAAGCAGCTGAGCAGGCAGGAATTACGCAGCACAGCTGGCAATTGTCAAGCAGATGACAGGCAGGAATCGTGCAGCTCAGCTGGCAATTGTCAAGCAGATGAGCAGACAGTAATCACGCAGCTCAGCAGGCCCTGATCACGTGACTGAGCATGCACTGTTCACGTGGCTGATCATACACTGATCACGTGATGATCATGCACTGATCACTTGGATATCATGCACTGATCACGTGGCTGATCATACACTGTTCATGTGTCTGACCATGCACTGATCACGTGGCTGATCATACACTGCTCACGTAACTGATCATGCACTGATCACGTGACTATCATGCACTGATCACGTGGCTGATCATGCACTGTTCACGTGGCTGATCACACACTGTCACGTGACATATCATGCACTGATCACGTGGCACTCATGCACTGATCACGTGGCTGATCATGCACTATCACGTAGCAACCATGTACTGATCACGTGACTGATCATGCACTGATCACGTAATTGATCATGCACTGATCACGTGGCTGATCATGCACTGATCACGTGGCTGATCATGCACGTATCACGTGACTGATCATGCACTGATCACGTGACTGATCATGCACTGATCACGTGGCTATCATGCACTGATCACGTGGCTGATCATGCACTGATCACGTAGCTACCATGTACTGGTCACGTGACTGATCATGCACTGATCACGTAATTGATCATGCACTGATCACGTGGCTGATCATGCACTGATCACGTGACTGATCATGCACTGATCACGTGACTGATCATGCACTGATCACGTGGCTGATCATGCACTGATCACGTGACTGATCATGCACTGATCACGTGACTGATCATGCACTGATCACGTGGCTGATCATGCACTGATCACGTGGCTGATCATGCACTGATCACGTGGCTGATCATGCACTGATCACGTGGCTGATCATGCACTGATCACGTGACTGATCATGCACTGATCACGTGACTGATCATGCACTGATCACGTGGCTATCATGCACTGATCACGTGGCTGATCATGCATGATCATGTAGCTACCATGTACTCACGTGACTGATCATGCACTGATCACGTGACTGATCATGCACTGATCACGTGGCTATCATGCACTGATCACGTGGCTGATCATGCACTGATCACGTGGCTGATCACACACTGTCACGTGACTATCATGCACTGATCACGTGGCACTCATGCACTGATCACGTGGCTGATCATGCACTGATCACGTAGCAATCATGCACTGATCACGTGACTGATCATGCACTGATCACGTGGCTGATCATGCACTGATCACGTGGCTGATCATGCACTGATCACGTGACTGATCATACACTATCACGTGACTGATCATGCACTGATCACGTGGCTATCATGCACTGATCACGTGGCTGATCATGCACTGATCACGTGGCTGATCACACACCTGTCACGTGACTATCATGCACTGATCACGTGGCACTCATGCACTGATCACGTGGCTGATCATACACTGATCACGTAACTCATGCACACATCACGTGGCTATCATGCACTGATCACGTGGCTGTCATGCAATGATCACGTAGCAACCATATACTGGTCACGTGACTGATCATGCACTGATCACGTAAATGATCATGCACTGATCACGTGACTGATCATGCACTGATCACGTGACTGATCATGCACTGATCACGTGGCTATCATGCACTGATCACGTGGCTGATCATGCAACGATCACGTAGCAACCATGTACTGGTCACGTGACTGATCATGCACTGATCACGTAATTGATCATGCACTGATCACGTGGCTGATCATGCACTGATCACGTGGCTGATCACACATGATCACGTGACTGATCATGCACTGATCACGTGGCTATCATGCACTGATCACGTGGCTGACATACACTGATCACGTGCCTGATCATGCACTGATCACGTGGCTGATCATGCACTGATCACGTGACTGATCATGCACTGATCACGTGTCTGATCATGCACTGATCACGTGGCTATCATGCACTGCTCACGTGGCTGATCATGCCATGATCGCGCAGCTACCATGTACTGGTCACATGACTGATCATGCACTGATCACGTGACTGATAATGCAGTGATCACGTGGCTATCATGCACTACTCACGTGGCTGATCATGCAATGATCATGTAGCTACCATGTACAGGTCACGTGAATGATCATACACCCATCAGGTGACTGATCATGCACTGATCACGTGGCTATCATGCACTGATCACGAGACTGATCATGCACTGATCACGTCTATATCATGCACTGATCACATGACTGCCCATGCACTGATCACGTGGATGATCATACACTAATCTTGTGACAGATCATGCACTGATCACGTGGCTGATCATGCACTGATACCGTGACTGAGCATGGACTGATCACATGACTATCATGTAGTGATCACGTGACTTAATGGCGCTGATCATGTGACTGATCATGCGCTGATCATGTTTGCTATCATACACTGATCATGTGCCTCTGGAGGCAATAAACAAAGAGCTGAGTAGGCACGAATCAAACAGTCAGCAGGCAATAATCATGGAACTCAGGTGTGAGGAATCATGCTGCTCAGCTGGCAATAATCAAGCAGCTGAGCAGGCAGGAATTACGCAGCACAGCTGGCAATTGTCAAGCAGATGACAGTCAAGAATCATGCAGCCCAGCTGGCAATTTTCAAGCAGATGAGCAGACAGTAATCACGCAGCTCAACAGGCCCAGATCACGTGACTGAGCATGCACTGTTCACGTGGCTGATCATACACTGATCACGTGATGATCATGCACTGATCACGTGGCTGATCATACACTGTTCACGTGTCTGACCATGCACTGATCACGTGGCTGATCATACACTGCTCACGTAACTGATCATGCACTGATCACGTGGCTATCATGCACTGATCACGTGGCTGGACATGCACTGATCACGTGGCTGATCACACACCTGTCACGTGACATATCATGCACTGATCACGTGGCACTCATGCACTGATCACGTGGCTGATCATGCTCTGCTCACGTAACTCATGCACACATCACGTGGCTATCATGCACTGCTCACGTGGCTCGTCATGGAATGATCACGTAGCAACCATATACTGGTCACGTGACTGATCATGCAAAGATCACGTAAATGATCATGCACTGATCACGTGACTGATCATGTACTGATCACGTGACTGATCATGCACTGATCACGTGGCTATCATGCTCTGATCTCGTGGCTGATCAGGCAACGATCACGTAGCAACCATGTACTGGTCACGTGACTGATCATGCACTGATCACGTAATTGATCCTGCACTGATCACGTGGCTCATCATGCACTGATCACGTGGCTGATCACACATGAATCACGTGACTGATCATGCACTGATCACGTGGCTCTCATGCAGTGATCACGTGGCTGTCCTGCACTGATCACGTGGATATCATGCACTGATCACGTGGCTGATCACACACGTATCACATGACTGATCATGCACTGATCACGTGGCTATCATGCACTGATCACGTGGCTATCATGCACTGATCACGTGGCTGATCATGCAATGATCACGTAGCTACCATGTACTGGTCACGTGACTGATCATGCACTGAGCACGTAATTGATCATGCACTGATCATGTGGCTGATCATGCACTGATCACGTGGCTGATCATACACTGATCACATAACTGATCATGCACTGATCACGTGACTGATCATGCACTGATCACGTGGCTATCATGCACTGATCACTTGGCTGACATACACTGATCACGTGCCTGGTCATGCACTGATCACGTGGCTGATCATGCACTGATCACGTGACTGATCATGCACTGATCTCGTGTCTGATCATGCACTGATCACGTGACTATCATGCACTGCTCACGTGGCTGATCATGCCATGATCACGCAGCTACCATGTACTGGTCACGTGACTGATCATGCACTGATCACGTGACTGATCATGCACTGATCACGTGGCTATCATGAACTACTCACGTGGCTGATCATGCACTGATCATGTAGCTACCATGTACTGGTCACGTGAATGATCATACACCCATCAGGTGACTGATCATGCACTGATCACGTGGCTATCATGCACTGATCACGAGACTGATCATGCACTGTTCACGTCTATATCATGCACTGATCACATGACTGCCATTGCACTGATCACGTGGATGATCATACACTAATCTTGTGACAGATCATGCACTGATCACGTGGCTGATCATGCACTGATACCGTGACTGAGCATGGACTGATCACATGACTATCATGTAGTGATCACGTGACTTAATGGCGCTGATCATGTGACTGATCATGCGCTGATCATGTTTGCTATCATACACTGATCATGTGCCTCTGGAGGCAATAAACAAAGAGCTGAGTAGGCACGAATCAAACAGTCAGCAGGCAATAATCATGGAACTCAGGTGTGAGGAATCATGCTGCTCAGCTGGCAATAATCAAGCAGCTGAGCAGGCAGGAATTACGCAGCACAGCTGGCAATTGTCAAGCAGATGACAGGCAGGAATCGTGCAGCTCAGCTGGCAATTGTCAAGCAGATGAGCAGACAGTAATCACGCAGCTCAGCAGGCCCTGATCACGTGACTGAGCATGCACTGTTCACGTGGCTGATCATACACTGATCACGTGATGATCATGCACTGATCACTTGGATATCATGCACTGATCACGTGGCTGATCATACACTGTTCATGTGTCTGACCATGCACTGATCACGTGGCTGATCATACACTCTTCACGTAACTGATCATGCACTGATCACGTGACTATCATGCACTGATCACGTGGCTGAACATGCACTGTTCACGTGGCTGATCACACACCTGTCACGTGACATATCATGCACTGATCACGTGGCACTCATGCACTGATCACGTGGCTGATCATACTCTGCTCACGTAACTCATGCACACGTCACGTGGCTATCATGCACTGCTCACGTGGCTCGTCATGGAATGATCACGTAGCAACCATATACTGGTCACGTGACTGATCATGCAAAGATCACGTAAATGATCATGCACTGTTCACGTGACTGATCATGTACTGATCACGTGACTGATCATGCACTGATCACGTGGCTATCATGCTCTGCTCACGTGGCTGATCATGCAACGATCACGTAGCAACCATGTACTGGTCACGTGACTGATCATGCACTGATCACGTAATTGATCCTGCACTGATTACGTGGCTCATCATGCACTGATCACGTGGCTGATCACACATGAATCACGTGACTGATCATGCACTGATCACGTGGCTCTCATGCACTGATCACGTGGCTGTCATGCACTGATCACGTGGATATCATGCACTGATCACGTGGCTGATCACACACGTATCACATGACTGATCATGCACTGATCACGTGGCTATCATGCACTGATCACGTGGCTATCATGCACTGATCACGTGGCTGATCATGCAATGATCACGTAGCTACCATGTACTGGTCACGTGACTGATCATGCACTGATCACGTAATTGATCATGCACTGATCATGTGGCTGATCATGCACTGATCACGTGGCTGATCATACACTGATCACATAACTGATCATGCACTGATCACGTGACTGATCATGCACTGATCACGTGGCTATCATGCACTGATCACGTGGCTGACATACACTGATCACGTGCCTGGTCATGCACTGATCACGTGGCTGATCATGCACTGATCACGTGACTGATCATGCACTGATCACGTGTCTGATCATGCACTGATCACGTGGCTATCATGCACTGCTCACGTGGCTGATCATGCCATGATCACGCAGCTACCATGTACTGGTCACATGACTGATCATGCACTGATCACGTGACTGATCATGCAGTGATCACGTGGCTATCATGCACTACTCACGTGGCTGATCATGCAATGATCATGTAGCTACCATGTACAGGTCACGTGAATGATCATACAGCCATCAGGTGACTGATCATGCACTGATCACGTGGCTATCATGCACTGATCACGAGACTGATCATGCACTGATCACGTCTATATCATGCACTGATCACATGACTGCCCATGCACTGATCACGTGGATGATCATACACTAATCTTGTGACAGATCATGCACTGATCACGTGGCTGATCATGCACTGATACCGTGACTGAGCATGGACTGATCACATGACTATCATGTAGTGATCACGTGACTTAATGGCGCTGATCATGTGACTGATCATGCGCTGATCATGTTTGCTATCATACACTGATCATGTGCCTCTGGAGGCAATAAACAAAGAGCTGAGTAGGCACGAATCAAACAGTCAGCAGGCAATAATCATGGAACTCAGGTGTGAGGAATCATGCTGCTCAGCTGGCAATAATCAAGCAGCTGAGCAGGCAGGAATTACGCAGCACAGCTGGCAATTGTCAAGCAGATGACAGGCAGGAATCGTGCAGCTCAGCTGGCAATTGTCAAGCAGATGAGCAGACAGTAATCACGCAGCTCAGCAGGCCCAGATCACGTGACTGAGCATGCACTGTTCACGTGGCTGATCATACACTGATCACGTGATGATCATGCACTGATCACTTGGATATCATGCACTGATCACGTGGCTGATCATACACTGTTCACGTGTCTGACCATGCACTGATCACGTGGCTGATCATACACTGCTCACGTAACTGATCATGCACTGATCACGTGGCTATCATGCACTGATCACGTGGCTGAACATGCACTGTTCACGTGGCTGATCACACACCTGTCACGTGACATATCATGCACTGATCACGTGGCACTCATGCACTGATCACGTGGCTGATCATACTCTGCTCACGTAACTCATGCACACATCACGTGGCTATCATGCACTGCTCACGTGGCTGTCATGGAATGATCACGTAGCAACCATATACTGGTCACGTGACTGATCATGCACTGATCACGTAAATGATCATGCACTGATCACGTGACTGATCATGCACTGATCACGTGACTGATCATGCACTGATCACGTGGCTATCATGCACTGCTCACGTGGCTGATCATGCAATGATCACGTAGCTACCATGTACTGGTCACGTGACTGATCATGCACTGATCACGTGACTGATCATGCACTGATCACGTGGCTGATCATGCACTGATCACGTGGCTGATCATGCACTGATCACGTGACTGATCATGCACTGATCACGTGGCTGATCATGCACTGATCACGTGGCTGATCATGCACTGATCACGTATGATCATGCACTGATCACGTGACTGATCATGCACTGATCACGTCTGTATCATGCACTGATCACATGACTGATCATGCACTGATCACGTGGCTGATCATACACTAATCATGTGACATATCATGCACTGATCACGTGGCTGATCATGCACTGATACCGTGACTGAGCATGGACTGATCACATGACTATCATGCACTGATCACGTGACTTCATGGCACTGATCATGTGACTGATCATGCACTGATCACGTTTGCTATCATACACTGATCACGTGCCTCTGGAGGCAATGAACAAAGAGCTGAGTAGGCACGAATCAAACAGTCAGCAGGCAATGATCATGGAACTCAGGTGTGAGGAATCATGCTGCTCAGCTGGCAATAATCAAGCAGCTGAGCAGGCAGGAATTACGCAGCACAGCTGGCAATTGTCAAGCAGATGACAGGCAGGAATCGTGCAGCTCAGCTGGCAATTGTCAAGCAGATGAGCAGACAGTAATCACGCAGCTCATCATGCCATGATCACGTGACTGATCATGCACTGTTCACGTGGCTGATCATGCACTGATCACGTGATTGATCATGCACTGATCACGTGGCTATCATGCACTGATCACGTGGCTGATCATGCACTGATCACGTGGCTGATCATGCACTGATCACGTGGCTGATCATACACTGATCACGTAACTGATCATGCACTGATCACGTGGCTATCATGCACTGATCACGTGGCTGATCATGCACTGATCACGTGGCTGATCACACACTGTCACGTGACATATCATGCACTGATCACGTGGCACTCATGCACTGATCACGTGGCTGATCATACTCTGCTCACGTAACTCATGCACACATCACGTGGCTATCATGCACTGCTCACGTGGCTGTCATGCAATGATCACGTAGCAACCATATACTGATCACGTGACTGATCATGCACTGATCACGTGACTGATCATGCACTGATCACGTGGCTATCATGCACTGCTCACGTGGCTGATCATGCACCGATCACGTAGCAACCATGTACTGGTCACGTGACTGATCATGCACTGATCACGTAATTGATCATGCACTGATCACGTGGCTCATCATGCACTGATCACGTGGCTGATCACACATGATCACGTGACTGATCATGCACTGATCACGTGGCTATCATGCACTGATCACGTGGCTGTCATGCACTGATCACGTGGATAACATGCACTGTTCACGTGGCTGATCACACACGTATCACATGACTGATCATGCACTGATCACGTGGCTATCATGCACTGATCACGTGGCTATCATGCACTGATCACGTGGCTGATCATGCAATGATCACGTAGCTACCATGTACTGGTCACGTGACTGATCATGCACTGATCACGTAATTGATCATGCACTGATCACGTGGCTGATCATGCACTGATCACGTGGCTGATCATACACTGATCACGTAACTCATCATGCACTGATCACGTGACTGATCATGCACTGATCACGTGGCTATCATGCACTGATCACGTGGCTGATCATACACTGATCACGTGCCTGATCATGCACTGATCACGTGGCTGATCATGCACTGATCACGTGACTGATCATGCACTGATCACGTGTCTGATCATGCACTGATCACGTGGCTATCATGCACTGCTCACGTGGCTGATCATGCCATGATTACGCAGCTACCATGTACTGGTCACATGACTGTTCATGCACTGATCACGTGACTGATCATGCAGTGATCACGTGGCTATCATGCACTACTCACGTGGCTGATCATGCAATGATCATGTAGCTACCATGTACAGGTCACGTGAATGATCATACAGCCATCAGGTGACTGATCATGCACTGATCACGTGGCTATCATGCACTGATCACGAGACTGATCATGCACTGATCACGTCTATATCATGCACTGATCACATGACTGCCCATGCACTGATCACGTGGATGATCATACACTAATCTTGTGACAGATCATGCACTGATCACGTGGCTGATCATGCACTGATACCGTGACTGAGCATGGACTGATCACATGACTATCATGTAGTGATCACGTGACTTAATGGCGCTGATCATGTGACTGATCATGCGCTGATCATGTTTGCTATCATACACTGATCATGTGCCTCTGGAGGCAATAAACAAAGAGCTGAGTAGGCACGAATCAAACAGTCAGCAGGCAATAATCATGGAACTCAGGTGTGAGGAATCATGCTGCTCAGCTGGCAATAATCAAGCAGCTGAGCAGGCAGGAATTACGCAGCACAGCTGGCAATTGTCAAGCAGATGACAGGCAGGAATCGTGCAGCTCAGCTGGCAATTGTCAAGCAGATGAGCAGACAGTAATCACGCAGCTCAGCAGGCCCTGATCACGTGACTGAGCATGCACTGTTCACGTGGCTGATCATACACTGATCACGTGATGATCATGCACTGATCACGTGGATATCATGCACTGATCACGTGGCTGATCATGCACTGATCACGCGTCTGACCATGCACTGATCACGTGGCTGATCATACACTGATCACGTAACTGATCATGCACTGATCACGTGACTATCATGCACTGATCACGTGGCACTCATGCACTGATCACGTGGCTGATCATACACTGCTCACGTAACTCATGCACTGATCACGTGGCTATCATGCACTGCTCACGTGGCTGTCATGGAATGATCACGTAGCAACCATATACTGATCACGTGACTGATCATGCACTGATCACGTAAATGATCATGCACTGATCACGTGACTGATCATGCACTGATCACGTGACTGATCATGCACTGATCACGTGGCTATCATGCACTGATCACGTGGCTGATCATGCAACGATCACGTAGCAACCATGCACTGATCACGTGACTGATCATGCACTGATCACGTAACTGATCATGCACTGATCACGTGGCTCATCATGCACTGATCACGTGGCTGATCACACATGTATCACGTGACTGATCATGCACTGATCACGTGGCTCTCATGCACTGATCACGTGGCTGTCATGCACTGATCACGTGGATATCATGCACTGATCACGTGGCTGATCAACACGTATCACGTGACTGATCATGCACTGATCACGTGGCTGATCATGCACTGATCACGTGGCTGATCATGCACTGATCACGTGGCTATCATGCACTGCTCACGTGGCTGTCATGGAATGATCACGTAGCATCATGCACTGATCACGTGACTGATCATGCACTGATCACGTGGCTGATCATGCACTGATCACGTGACTGATCATGCACTGATCACGTGACTGATCATGCACTGATCACGTGGCTATCATGCACTGATCACGTGGCTGATCATGCACTGATCACGTAGCAACCATGCACTGATCACGTGACTGATCATGCACTGATCACGTGATTGATCATGCACTGATCACGTGGCTGATCATGCACTGATCACGTGGCTGATCATGCACTGATCACGTGACTGATCATGCACTGATCACGTGGCTATCATGCACTGATCACGTGGCTGATCATGCACTGATCACGTGGCTGATCATGCACTGATCACGTGACTGATCATGCACTGATCACGTGGCTGATCATGCACTGATCACGTGGCTATCATGCACTGATCACGTGGCTGATCATGCACTGATCACGTAGCTATCATGTACTGATCACGTGACTGATCATGCACTGATCACGTAACTGATCATGCACTGATCACGTGGCTGATCATGCACTGATCACGTGGCTGATCATGCACTGATCACGTGACTGATCATGCACTGATCACGTGACTGATCATGCACTGATCACGTGGCTATCATGCACTGATCACGTGGCTGATCATGCACTGATCACGTGGCTGATCATGCACTGATCACGTGGCTGATCATGCACTGATCACGTGACTGATCATGCACTGATCACGTGGCTGATCATGCACTGATCACGTGGCTATCATGCACTGATCACGTGGCTGATCATGCATGATCACGCAGCTACCATGTACTGATCACGTGACTGATCATGCACTGATCACGTGACTGATCATGCACTGATCACGTGGCTATCATGCACTGATCACGTGGCTGATCATGCAATGATCACGTAGCTACCATGTACTGATCACGTGAATGATCATGCACCCATCACGTGACTGATCATGCACTGATCACGTGGCTATCATGCACTGATCACGTGACTGATCATGCACTGATCACGTCTATATCATGCACTGATCACGTGGCTGATCATGCACTGATCACGTGGCTGATCATGCACTGATCACGTGGCTGATCATGCACTGATCACGTGACTGATCATGCACTGATCACGTGACTGATCATGCACTGATCACGTGGCTATCATGCACTGCTCACGTGGCTGTCATGGAATGATCACGTAGCAACCATATACTGGTCACGTGACTGATCATGCACTGATCACGTAAATGATCATGCACTGATCACGTGACTGATCATGCACTGATCACGTGACTGATCATGCACTGATCACGTGGCTATCATGCACTGCTCACGTGGCTGATCATGCAACGATCACGTAGCAACCATGTACTGGTCACGTGACTGATCATGCACTGATCACGTAATTGATCATGCACTGATCACGTGGCTCATCATGCACTGATCACGTGGCTGATCACACATGTATCACGTGACTGATCATGCACTGATCACGTGGCTATCATGCACTGATCACGTGGCTGTCATGCACTGATCACGTGGCTGATCACACACGTATCACATGACTGATCATGCACTGATCACGTGGCTATCAAGAACTGATCACGTGGCTATCATGCACTGATCACGTGGCTGATCATGCAATGATCACGTAGCTATCATGTACTGGTCACGTGACTGATCATGCACTGATCACGTAATTGATCATGCACTGATCACGTGGCTGATCATGCACTGATCACGTGGCTGATCATACACTGATCACGTAACTGATCATGCACTGATCACGTGACTGATCATGCACTGATCACGTGGCTATCATGCACTGATCACGTGGCTGACATACACTGATCACGTGCCTGGTCATGCACTGATCACGTGGCTGATCATGCACTGATCACGTGACTGATCATGCACTGATCTCATGTCTGATCATGCACTGATCACGTGGCTATCATGCACTGCTCACGTGGCTGATCATGCCATGATCACGCAGCTACCATGTACTGGTCACATGACTGATCATGCACTGATCACGTGACTGATCATGCACTGATCACGTAGCTATCATGCACTACTCACGTGGCTGATCATGCAATGATCATGTAGCTACCATGTACAGGTCACGTGAATGATCATACACCCATCAGGTGACTGATCATGCACTGATCACGTGGCTATCATGCACTGATCACGAGACTGATCATGCACTGATCACGTCTATATCATGCACCGATCACATGACTGCCCATGCACTGATCACGTGGATGATCATACACTAATCTTGTGACAGATCATGCACTGATCACGTGGCTGATCATGCACTGATACCGTGACTGAGCATGGACTGATCACATGACTATCATGTACTGATCACGTGACTTAATGGCGCTGATCATGTGACTGATCATGCGCTGATCATGTTTGCTATCATACACTGATCATGTGCCTCTGGAGGCAATAAACAAAGAGCTGAGTAGGCACGAATCAAACAGTCAGCAGGCAATAATCATGGAACTCAGGTGTGAGGAATCATGCTGCTCAGCTGGCAATAATCAAGCAGCTGAGCAGGCAGGAATTACGCAGCACAGCTGGCAATTGTCAAGCAGATGACAGGCAGGAATCGTGCAGCTCAGCTGGCAATTGTCAAGCAGATGAGCAGACAGTAATCACGCAGCTCAGCAGGCCCTGATCACGTGACTGAGCATGCACTGTTCACGTGGCTGATCATACACTGATCACGTGATGATCATGCACTGATCACTTGGATATCATGCACTGATCACGTGGCTGATCATACACTGTTCACGTGTCTGACCATGCACTGATCACGTGGCTGATCATACACTGATCACGTAACTGATCATGCACTGATCACGTGGCTATCATGCACTGATCACGTGGCTGAACATGCACTGTTCACGTGGCTGATCACACACTGTCACGTGACATATCATGCACTGATCACGTGGCACTCATGCACTGATCACGTGGCTGATCATGCACGATCACGTAGCAACCATGCACTGATCACGTGACTGATCATGCACTGATCACGTAATTGATCATGCACTGATCACGTGGCTGATCATGCACTGATCACGTGACTGATCACACTGATCACGTGACTGATCATGCACTGATCACGTGGCTGATCATGCACTGATCACGTGGCTATCATGCACTGATCACGTGGCTGATCATGCACTGATCACGTAGCTACCATGTACTGGTCACGTGACTGATCATGCACTGATCACGTAATTGATCATGCACTGATCACGTGGCTGATCATGCACTGATCACGTAACTGATCATGCACTGATCACGTAATGATCATGCACTGATCACGTGGCTGATCATGCACTGATCACGTAACTGATCATGCACTGATCACGTGACTGATCATGCACTGATCACGTGGCTATCATGCACTGATCACGTGGCTGATCATGCACTGATCACGTGCCTGATCATGCACTGATCACGTGGCTGATCATGCACTGATCACGTGGCTGATCATGCACTGATCACGTGACTGATCATGCACTGATCACGTGGCTATCATGCACTGATCACGTGGCTGATCATGCATGATCACGTAGCTACCATGTACTGGTCACGTGACTGATCATGCACTGATCACGTGACTGATCATGCACTGATCACGTGGCTATCATGCACTGATCACGTGGCTGATCATGCACTGATCACGTGGCTGATCATGCACTGATCACGTGACTATCATGCACTGATCACGTGGCATCATGCACTGATCACGTGGCTGATCATGATCACGTAGCAACCATGTACTGATCACGTGACTGATCATGCACTGATCACGTAATTGATCATGCACTGATCACGTGGCTGATCATGCACTGATCACGTGACTGATCACACACTGATCACGTGACTGATCATGCACTGATCACGTGGCTATCATGCACTGATCACGTGGCTATCATGCACTGATCACGTGGCTGATCATGCACTGATCACGTAGCTACCATGCACTGATCACGTGACTGATCATGCACTGATCACGTGGCTGATCATGCACTGATCACGTGGCTGATCATGCACTGATCACGTGACTGATCATGCACTGATCACGTGGCTATCATGCACTGATCACGTGGCTGATCATGCACTGATCACGTGACTGATCATGCACTGATCACGTGACTGATCATGCACTGATCACGTGGCTATCATGCACTGATCACGTGGCTGATCATGCACTGATCACGTAGCTACCATGCACTGATCACGTGACTGATCATGCACCCATCACGTGACTGATCATGCACTGATCACGTGACTATCATGCACTGATCACGTGGCTGATCATGCACTGATACCGTGACTGAGCATGGACTGATCACATGACTATCATGTAGTGATCACGTGACTTAATGGCGCTGATCATGTGACTGATCATGCGCTGATCATGTTTGCTATCATACACTGATCATGTGCCTCTGGAGGCAATAAACAAAGAGCTGAGTAGGCACGAATCAAACAGTCAGCAGGCAATAATCATGGAACTCAGGTGTGAGGAATCATGCTGCTCAGCTGGCAATAATCAAGCAGCTGAGCAGGCAGGAATTACGCAGCACAGCTGGCAATTGTCAAGCAGATGACAGGCAGGAATCGTGCAGCTCAGCTGGCAATTGTCAAGCAGATGAGCAGACAGTAATCACGCAGCTCAGCAGGCCCTGATCACGTGACTGAGCATGCACTGTTCACGTGGCTGATCATACACTGATCACGTGATGATCATGCACTGATCACTTGGATATCATGCACTGATCACGTGGCTGATCATACACTGTTCACGTGTCTGACCATGCACTGATCACGTGGCTGATCATACACTGCTCACGTAACTGATCATGCACTGATCACGTGGCTATCATGCACTGATCACGTGGCTGGACATGCACTGTTCACGTGGCTGATCACACACCTGTCACGTGACATATCATGCACTGATCACGTGGCACTCATGCACTGATCACGTGGCTGATCATGCACAATCACGTGGCTACCATGCACTGGTCACGTGACTGATCATGCACTGATCACGTAACTGATCATGCACTGATCACGTGGCTGATCATGCACTGATCACGTGACTGATCATGCACGTATCACATGACTGATCATGCACTGATCACGTGACTGATCATGCACTGATCACGTGGCTATCATGCACTGATCACGTGGCTGATCATGCAATGATCACGTAGCTACCATGTACTGGTCACGTGACTGATCATGCACTGATCACGTAATTGATCATGCACTGATCACGTGGCTGATCATGCACTGATCACGTGACTGATCATGCACTGATCACGTGACTGATCATGCACTGATCACGTGGCTGATCATGCACTGATCACGTGGCTGATCATGCACTGATCACGTGACTGATCATGCACTGATCACGTGGCTATCATGCACTGATCACGTGGCTGATCATGCACTGATCACGTGGCTGATCATGCACTGATCACGTGGCTGATCATGCACTGATCACGTGACTGATCATGCACTGATCACGTGACTGATCATGCACTGATCACGTGGCTATCATGCACTGATCACGTGGCTGATCATGCATGATCATGTAGCTACCATGTACTGGTCACGTGACTGATCATGCACTGATCACGTGACTGATCATGCACTGATCACGTGGCTATCATGCACTGATCACGTGGCTGATCATGCACTGATCACGTGGCTGATCATGCACTGATCACGTGACTGATCATGCACTGATCACGTGGCATCATGCACTGATCACGTGGCTGATCATGCACTGATCACGTAGCAATCATGCACTGATCACGTGACTGATCATGCACTGATCACGTAATTGATCATGCACTGATCACGTGGCTGATCATGCACTGATCACGTGGCTGATCATGCACTATCACGTGACTGATCATGCACTGATCACGTGGCTATCATGCACTGATCACGTGGCTATCATGCACTGATCACGTGGCTGATCATGCACTGATCACGTAGCTACCATGCACTGATCACGTGACTGATCATGCACTGATCACGTGGCTGATCATGCACTGATCACGTGGCTGATCATGCACTGATCACGTAACTGATCATGCACTGATCACGTGACTGATCATGCACTGATCACGTGGCTATCATGCACTGATCACGTGGCTGATCATGCACTGATCACGTGGCTGATCATGCACTGATCACGTGGCTGATCATGCACTGATCACGTGAATGATCATGCACCCATCACGTGACTGATCATGCACTGATCACGTGGCTATCATGCACTGATCACGTGGCTGATCATGCACTGATCACGTAGCTACCATGCACTGATCACGTGACTGATCATGCACTGATCACGTGACTGATCATGCACTGATCACGTGACTATCATGCACTGATCACGTGGCTGATCATGCACTGATACCGTGACTGAGCATGGACTGATCACATGACTATCATGTAGTGATCACGTGACTTAATGGCACTGATCATGTGACTGATCATGCGCTGATCATGTTTGCTATCATACACTGATCATGTGCCTCTGGAGGCAATAAACAAAGAGCTGAGTAGGCACGAATCAAACAGTCAGCAGGCAATAATCATGGAACTCAGGTGTGAGGAATCATGCTGCTCAGCTGGCAATAATCAAGCAGCTGAGCAGGCAGGAATTACGCAGCACAGCTGGCAATTGTCAAGCAGATGACAGGCAGGAATCGTGCAGCCCAGCTGGCAATTGTCAAGCAGATGAGCAGACAGTAATCACGCAGCTCAGCAGGCCCTGATCACGTGACTGAGCATGCACTGTTCACGTGGCTGATCATACACTGATCACGTGATGATCATGCACTGATCACTTGGATATCATGCACTGATCACGTGGCTGATCATACACTGTTCACGTGTCTGACCATGCACTGATCACGTGGCTGATCATACACTGCTCACGTAACTGATCATGCACTGATCACGTGGCTATCATGCACTGATCACGTGGCTGATCATGCACTGATCACGTGGCTGATCACACACTGTCACGTGACTATCATGCACTGATCACGTGGCACTCATGCACTGATCACGTGGCTGATCATGCACTGATCACGTAGCTATCATGCACTGATCACGTGACTGATCATGCACTGATCACGTAATTGATCATGCACTGATCACGTGGCTGATCATGCACTGATCACGTGACTGATCATGCACTGATCACGTGGCTGATCATGCACTGATCACGTGGCTATCATGCACTGATCACGTGGCTGATCATGCACTGATCACGTAGCTATCATGCACTGATCACGTGACTGATCATGCACCCATCACGTGACTGATCATGCACTGATCACGTGGCTATCATGCACTGATCACGTGGCTGATCATGCACTGATCACGTGACTATCATGCACTGATCACGTGACTGATCATGCACTGATCACGTGATTGATCATGCACTGATCACGTGGCTGATCATGCACTGATCACGTGGCTGATCATGCACTGATCACGTGACTGATCATGCACTGATCACGTGACTGATCATGCACTGATCACGTGGCTATCATGCACTGATCACGTGGCTGATCATGCACTGATCACGTGGCTGATCATGCACTGATCACGTGGCTGATCATGCACTGATCACGTGACTGATCATGCACTGATCACGTGACTGATCATGCACTGATCACGTGGCTATCATGCACTGATCACGTGGCTGTCATGCAATGATCACGTAGCAACCATATACTGGTCACGTGACTGATCATGCACTGATCACGTAAATGATCATGCACTGATCACGTGGCTGATCATGCACTGATCACGTGACTGATCATGCACTGATCACGTGGCTATCATGCACTGCTCACGTGGCTGATCATGCAACGATCACGTAGCAACCATGTACTGGTCACGTGACTGATCATGCACTGATCACGTAATTGATCATGCACTGATCACGTGGCTCATCATGCACTGATCACGTGGCTGATCACACATGTATCACGTGACTGATCATGCACTGATCACGTGGCTGATCATGCACTGATCACGTGGCTATCATGCACTGATCACGTGGCTGATCACACACGATCACATGACTGATCATGCACTGATCACGTGGCTATCATGCACTGATCACGTGGCTATCATGCACTGATCACGTGGCTGATCATGCAATGATCACGTAGCTACCATGTACTGATCACGTGACTGATCATGCACTGATCACGTAATTGATCATGCACTGATCATGTGGCTGATCATGCACTGATCACGTGGCTGATCATGCACTGATCACGTAACTGATCATGCACTGATCACGTGACTGATCATGCACTGATCACGTGGCTATCATGCACTGATCACGTGGCTGACATACACTGATCACGTGCCTGATCATGCACTGATCACGTGGCTGATCATGCACTGATCACGTGACTGATCATGCACTGATCACGTGTCTGATCATGCACTGATCACGTGGCTATCATGCACTGCTCACGTGGCTGATCATGCCATGATCACGCAGCTACCATGTACTGGTCACATGACTGATCATGCACTGATCACGTGACTGATCATGCAGTGATCACGTGGCTATCATGCACTACTCACGTGGCTGATCATGCAATGATCATGTAGCTACCATGTACAGGTCACGTGAATGATCATACACCCATCAGGTGACTGATCATGCACTGATCACGTGGCTATCATGCACTGATCACGAGACTGATCATGCACTGTTCACGCCTATATCATGCACTGATCACATGACTGCCCATGCACTGATCACGTGGATGATCATACACTAATCTTGTGACAGATCATGCACTGATCACGTGGCTGATCATGCACTGATACCGTGACTGAGCATGGACTGATCACATGACTATCATGTAGTGATCACGTGACTTAATGGCGCTGATCATGTGACTGATCATGCGCTGATCATGTTTGCTATCATACACTGATCATGTGCCTCTGGAGGCAATAAACAAAGAGCTGAGTAGGCACGAATCAAACAGTCAGCAGGCAATAATCATGGAACTCAGGTGTGAGGAATCATGCTGCTCAGCTGGCAATAATCAAGCAGCTGAGCAGGCAGGAATTACGCAGCACAGCTGGCAATTGTCAAGCAGATGAGCAGACAGTAATCACGCAGCTCAGCAGGCCTGATCACGTGACTGAGCATGCACTGTTCACGTGGCTGATCATACACTGATCACGTGATGATCATGCACTGATCACTTGGATATCATGCACTGATCACGTGGCTGATCATACACTGTTCACGTGTCTGACCATGCACTGATCACGTGGCTGATCATACACTGCTCACGTAACTGATCATGCACTGATCACGTGGCTATCATGCACTGATCACGTGGCTGACATGCACTGATCACGTGGCTGATCACACACTGATCACGTGGCTGATCATGCACTGATCACGTGACTGATCATGCACTGATCACGTGGCTGATCATGCACTGATCACGTGGCTATCATGCACTGATCACGTGGCTGATCATGCATGATCACGTAGCTACCATGTACTGGTCACGTGACTGATCATGCACTGATCACGTAACTGATCATGCACTGATCACGTGGCTATCATGCACTGATCACGTGGCTGATCATGCACTGATCACGTGGCTGATCATGCACTGATCACGTGACTGATCATGCACTGATCACGTGGCATCATGCACTGATCACGTGGCTGATCATGCACGATCACGTAGCAACCATGTACTGGTCACGTGACTGATCATGCACTGATCACGTAATTGATCATGCACTGATCACGTGGCTCATCATGCACTGATCACGTGGCTGATCACACACGTATCACGTGACTGATCATGCACTGATCACGTGGCTATCATGCACTGATCACGTGGCTATCATGCACTGATCACGTGGCTGATCATGCACTGATCACGTAGCTATCATGTACTGATCACGTGACTGATCATGCACTGATCACGTGGCTGATCATGCACTGATCACGTGGCTGATCATGCACTGATCACGTAACTGATCATGCACTGATCACGTGACTGATCATGCACTGATCACGTGGCTATCATGCACTGATCACGTAGCTGACATGCACTGATCACGTGGCTGATCATGCACTGATCACGTGGCTGATCATGCACTGATCACGTAACTGATCATGCACTGATCACGTGACTGATCATGCACTGATCACGTGGCTATCATGCACTGATCACGTGGCTGATCATGCACTGATCACGTAGCTATCATGCACTGATCACGTGACTGATCATGCACTGATCACGTGACTGATCATGCACTGATCACGTGACTATCATGCACTGATCACGTGGCTGATCATGCACTGATACCGTGACTGAGCATGGACTGATCACATGACTATCATGTAGTGATCACGTGACTTAATGGCGCTGATCATGTGACTGATCATGCGCTGATCATGTTTGCTATCATACACTGATCATGTGCCTCTGGAGGCAATAAACAAAGAGCTGAGTAGGCACGAATCAAACAGTCAGCAGGCAATAATCATGGAACTCAGGTGTGAGGAATCATGCTGCTCAGCTGGCAATAATCAAGCAGCTGAGCAGGCAGGAATTACGCAGCACAGCTGGCAATTGTCAAGCAGATGACAGGCAGGAATCGTGCAGCTCAGCTGGCAATTGTCAAGCAGATGAGCAGACAGTAATCACGCAGCTCAGCAGGCCCTGATCACGTGACTGAGCATGCACTGTTCACGTGGCTGATCATACACTGATCACGTGATGATCATGCACTGATCACTTGGATATCATGCACTGATCACGTGGCTGATCATACACTGTTCACGTGTCTGACCATGCACTGATCACGTGGCTGATCATACACTGCTCACGTAACTGATCATGCACTGATCACGTGGCTATCATGCACTGATCACGTGGCTGAACATGCACTGTTCACGTGGCTGATCACACACCTGTCACGTGACATATCATGCACTGATCACGTGGCACTCATGCACTGATCACGTGGCTGATCATGCACTGATCACGTAGCAACCATGCACTGATCACGTGACTGATCATGCACTGATCACGTAATTGATCATGCACTGATCACGTGGCTGATCATGCACTGATCACGTGACTGATCATGCACGTATCACATGACTGATCATGCACTGATCACGTGGCTGATCATGCACTGATCACGTGGCTATCATGCACTGATCACGTGGCTGATCATGCAATGATCACGTAGCTACCATGTACTGGTCACGTGACTGATCATGCACTGATCACGTAATTGATCATGCACTGATCACGTGGCTGATCATGCACTGATCACGTGGCTGATCATACACTGATCACGTAACTGATCATGCACTGATCACGTGACTGATCATGCACTGATCACGTGGCTATCATGCACTGATCACGTGGCTGACATACACTGATCACGTGCCTGATCATGCACTGATCACGTGGCTGATCATGCACTGATCACGTGACTGATCATGCACTGATCACGTGTCTGATCATGCACTGATCACGTGGCTATCATGCACTGCTCACGTGGCTGATCATGCCATGATCACGCAGCTACCATGTACTGGTCACATGACTGATCATGCACTGATCACGTGACTGATCATGCACTGATCACGTGGCTATCATGCACTACTCACGTGGCTGATCATGCAATGATCATGTAGCTACCATGTACAGGTCACGTGAATGATCATACACCCATCAGGTGACTGATCATGCACTGATCACGTGGCTATCATGCACTGATCACGAGACTGATCATGCACTGATCACGTCTATATCATGCACTGATCACATGACTGCCCATGCACTGATCACGTGGATGATCATGCACTGATCATGTGGCTGATCATGCACTGATCACGTGGCTGATCATGCACTGATACCGTGACTGAGCATGGACTGATCACATGACTATCATGTAGTGATCACGTGACTTAATGGCGCTGATCATGTGACTGATCATGCGCTGATCATGTTTGCTATCATACACTGATCATGTGCCTCTGGAGGCAATAAACAAAGAGCTGAGTAGGCACGAATCAAACAGTCAGCAGGCAATAATCATGGAACTCAGCTGTGAGGAATCATGCTGCTCAGCTGGCCATAATCAAGCAGCTGAGCAGGAAGGAATTACGCAGCACAGCTGGCAATTGTCAAGCAGATGACAGGCAGGAATCGTGCAGCTCAGCTGGCAATTGTCAAGCAGATGAGCAGACAGGAATCACGCAGCTCAGCAGGCCCTGATCACGTGACTCAGCATGCACTGTTCACGTGGCTGATCATACACTGATCACCTGATGATCATGCACTGATCACTTGGATATCATGCACTGATCACGTGGCTGATCATACACTGTTCACTTGTCTGACCATGCACTGATCACGTGGCTGACCATACACTGCTCACATAACTGATCATGCACTGATCACGTGGCTATCATGCACTGATCACGTGGCTGAACATGCACTGTTCACGTGGCTGATCACACACCTGTCCCGTGACATATCATGCACTGATCACGTGGCACTCATGCACTGATCACGTGGCTGATCATGCAACGATCATGTAGCAACCATGTACTGGTCACGTGACTGGTCTTGCACTGATCACGTAATTGATCCTGCACTGATCACGTGGCTCATCATGCACTGATCACGTGACTGATCATGCACGTATCACATGACTGATCATGCACTGATCACGTGGCTATCATGCACTGATCACGTGGCTATCATGCACTGATCACGTGGCTGATCAGGCAATGATCACGTAGCTACCATGTACTCGTCACGTGACTGATCATGCACTGATCACGTAATTGATCATGCACTGATCATGTGGCTGATCATGCACTGATCACGTGGCTGATCATACACTGATCACATAACTGATCATGCACTGATCACGTGACTGATCATGCACTGATCACGTGGCTGATCATGCACTGATCACGTGGCTATCATGCACTGATCACGTGGCTGATCATGCACTGATCACGTGACTGATCATGCACTGATCACGTGGCTGATCATGCACTGATCACGTGACTGATCATGCACTGATCACGTGGCTGATCATGCACTGATCACGTAGCTATCATGCACTGATCACGTGGCTGATCATGCACTGATCACGTGGCTGATCATGCACTGATCACGTGGCTGATCATGCACTGTTCACGTCTATATCATACACTGATCACATGACTGACCGTGCACTGATCACGTGGATGATCATACACTAATCTTGTGACAGATCATGCACTGATCACGTGGCTGATCATGCACTGATACCGTGACTGAGCATGGACTGATCACATGACTATCATGTAGTGATCACGTGACTTAATGGTGCTGATCATGTGACTGATCATGCGCTGATCATGTTTGCTATCATACACTGATCATGTGCCTCTGGAGGCAATAAACAAAGAGCTGAGTAGGCACGAATCAAACAGTCAGCAGGCAATAATCATGGAACTCAGGTGTGAGGAATCATGCTGCTCAGCTGGCAATTGTCAAGCAGATGAGCAGACAGTAATCAAGCAGCTCAGCAGGCCCTGATCACATGACTGAGCATGCACTGTTCACGTGGCTGATCATACACTGATCACGTGATGATCATGCACTGATCACTTGGATATCATGCACTGATCACGTGGCTGATCATACAGTGTTCACGTGTCTGACCATGCACTGATCACGTGGCTGATCATACATTGCTCACGTAACTGATCATGCACTGATCACGTGGCTATCATGCACTGATCACGTGGCTGAACATGCAATGTTCACGTGGCTGATCACACACCTGTCACGTGACATATCATGCACTGATCCTGTGGCACTCATGCACTGATCACGTGGCTGATCATACTCTGCTCACGTAACTCATGCACACATCACGTGGCTATCATGCGCTGCTCACGTGGCTGTCATGGAATGATCACGTAGCAACCATGTACTGGTCACGTGACTGATCATGAACTGATCACGTAATTGATCCTGCACTGATCACGTGGCTCATCATGCACTGATCACGTGGCTGATCACACATGTATCACGTGACAGATCATGCACTGATCACGTGTCTCATCATGCACTGATCACATGGCTGTCATGCACTGATCACGTGGATATTATGCACTGATCACGTGGCTGATCAACACGTATCACATGACTGATCATGCACTGATCACGTGGCTATCATGCACTGATCACGTGGCTATCATGCACTGATCATGTGGCTGATCAGGCAATGATCACGTAACTACCATGTACTGGTCACGTGACTGATCATGCACTGATCACGTAATTGATCATGCACTGATCATGTGGCTGATCATGCACTGATCACGTGGCTGATCATACACTGATCACATAACTGATCATGCACTGATCACGTGACTGATCATGCACTGATCACGTGGCTATCATGCACGGATCACTTTGCTGGACATACACTGATCACGTGCCTGGTCATGCACTGATCACGTGGCTGATCATGCACTGATCACGTGATGATCATGCACTGATCTCGTGTCTGATCATGCACTGATCACGTGGCTCGTCATGGAATGATCACGTAGCAACCATATACTGGTAACGTGACTGATCATGCAAAGATCACGTAAATGATCATGCACTGTTCACGTATCTGATCATGTACTGATCACGTGACTGATCATGCACTGACCACTTGGCTATCATGCTCTGCTCACGTGGCTGATCATGCAACGATCACGTAGCAACCATGTACTGGTCACGTGACTGATCATGCACTGATCACGTAATTGATCCTGCACTGATCACGTGCCTCATCATGCACTGATCACGTGGCTGATCACACATGTATCACGTGACTGATCATGCACTGATCACGTGTCTCTCATGCACTGATCACGTGGCTGTCATGCACTGATCACGTGGATATCATGCACTGATCACGTGGCTGATCACACACGTATCACATGACTGATCATGCACTGATCACGTGGCTATCAATAACTGATCACGTGGCTATAATGCACTGATCAAGTGGCTGATCAGGCAATGATCACGTAGCTACCATGTACTGGTCACGTGACTGATCATGCACTGATCACGTAATTGATCATGCACTGATCATGTGGCTGATCATGCACTGATCACATGGCTGATCATACACTAATCACATAACTGATCATGCACTGATCACGTGACTGATCATGCACTGATCACGTGGCTATCATGCAATGATCACTTGGCTGGACATACACTGATCACGTGCCTGGTCATGCACTGATCACGTGGCTGATCATGCACTGATCACGTGACTGATCATGCACTGATTTCATGTCTGATCATGCACTGATCACGTGGCTATCATGCACTGCTCACGTGGCTGATCATGCCATGATCACGCAGCTACCATGTACTGGTCACATGACTGATCATGCACTGATCACGTGACTGATCATGCAGTGATCACGTGGCTATCATGAACTACTCACGTGGCTGATCATGCAATGATCATGTAGCTACCATGTACAGGTCACGTGAATGATCATACACCCATCAGGTGACTGATCATGCACTGACACGTGGCTATCATGCACTGATCACGAGACTGATCATGCACTGTTCACGTCTATATCATGCACTGATCACATGACTGCCCGTGCACTGATCACGTGGATGATCATACACTAATCTTGTGACAGATGATGCACTGATCACGTGGCTGATCATGCCCTGATACCGTGACTGAGCATGGACTGATCACATGACTATCATGTAGTGATCACGTGACTTAATGGCGCTGATCATGTGACTGATCATGCGCTGATCATGTTTGCTATCATACACTGATCATGTGCCTCTGGAGGCAATAAACAAAGAGCTGAGTAGGCACGAATCAAACAGTCAGCAGGCAATAATCATGGAACTCAGCTGTGAGGAATCATGCTGCTCAGCTGGCAATAATCAAGCAGCTGAGCAGGCAGGAATTACGCAGCACAGCTGGCAATTGTCAAGCAGATGACAGGCAGGAATCGTGCAGCTCAGCTGGCAATTGTCAAGCAGATGAGCAGACAGTAATCACGCAGCTCAGCAGGCCCAGATCACGTGACTCAGCATGCACTGTTCACGTGGCTGATCATACACTGATCACGTGATGATCATGCACTGATCACTTGGATATCATGCACTGATCACGTGGCTGATCATACACTGTTCACGTGTCTGACCATGCACTGATGACGTGGCTGACCATACACTGCTCACATAACTGATCATGCACTGATCACGTGGCTATCATGCACTGATCACGTGGCTGAACATGCACTTTTCACGTGGCTGATCACACACCTGTCACGTGACATATCATGCACTGATCACGTGGCACTCATGCACTGATCACGTGGCTGATCATGCAACGATCACGTAGCAACCATGTACTGGTCACGTGACTGGTCTTGCACTGATCACGTAATTGATCCTGCACTGATCACGTGGCTCATCATGCACTGATCTCGTGACTGATCACACACGTATCACATGACTGATCATGCACTGATCACGTGGCTATAATGCACTGATCACGTGGCTATCATGCACTGATCACGTGGCTGATCAGGCAATGATCACGTAGCTACCATGTACTGGTCACGTGACTGATCATGCACTGATCACGTAATTGATCATGCACTGATCATGTCGCTGATCATACACTGATCACATAACTGATCATGCACTGATCACGTGACTGATCATGCACTGATCATGTGGCTGATCATACACTGATCACATAACTGATCATGCACTGATCACGTGACTGATCATGCACTGATCACGTGGCTATCATGCACTGAACTCTTGGCTGGACATACACTGATCACGTGCCTGGTCATGCACTGATCACGTGGCTGATCATGCACTGATCACATGACTGATCATGCACTGATCTCGTGTCTGATCATGCACTGATCACGTGGCTATCATGCACTGCTCACGTGGCTGATCATACGATGATCATGTAGCTACCATGTACAGGTCACGTGAATGATCATACACCCATCAGGTGACTGATCATGCACGGATCACGTGGCTATTATGCACTGATCACGTGGCTGAACATGCACTGTACACGTGGCTGATCACACACCTGTCACGTGACATATCATGCACTGATCACGTGGCACTCATGCACTGATCACGTGGCTGATCATGCAACGTTCACGTAGCAACCATGTACTGGTCACGTGACTGGTCTTGCACTGATCACGTAATTGATCCTGCACTGATCACGTGGCTCATCATGCACTGATCACGTGACTGATCACACACGTATCACATGACTGATCATGCACTGATCACGTGGCTATCATGCACTGATCACGTGGCTATCATGCACTGATCACGTGGCTGATCAGGCAATGATCATGTAGCTACCATGTACTGGTCACGTGACTGATCATGCACTGATCACGTACTTGATCATGCACTGATCATGTGGCTGATTATACACTGATCACATAACTGATCATGCACTGATCACGTGACTGATCATGCACTGATCACGTGGCTATCATGCACTGCTCTCTTGGCTGGACATACACTGATCACTTGCCTGGTCATGTACTGATCTCGTGTCTGATCATGCACTGATCACGTGGATATCATGCACTGCTCACGTGGCTGATCATGCGATGATCATGTAGCTACCATGTACCGTCACCTGAATGATCATACACCCATCAGGTGACTGATCATGCACTGATCACGTGGCTATCATGCACTGATCACGTGGCTGATCAGGCAATGATCACGTAGCTGCCATGTACTGGTCCCGTGACTGATCATGCACTGATCACGTAATTGATCATGCACTGATCATGTGGCTGATCATACACTGATCACATAACTGATCATGCACTGATCACGTAATTGATCATGCACTGATCATGTGGCTGATCATACACTGATCACATAACTGATCATGCACTGATCACGTGACTGATCATGCACTGATCACGTGGCTATCATGCACTGATCTCTTGGCTGGACATACACTGATCACGTGCCTGGTCATGCACTGATCACGTGGCTGATCATGCACTGATCACATGACTGATCATGCACTGATCTCGTGTCTGATCATGCACTGATCACGTGGCTATCATGCACTGCTCACGTGGCTGATGATACGATGATCATGTAGCTACCATATACAGGTCACGTGAATGATCATACACCCATCAGGTGACTGATCATGCACGGATCACGTGGCTATCATGCACTGATCACGTGGCTGAACATGCACTGTTCACGTGGCTGATCACACACCTGTCACGTGACATATCATGCACTGATCACGTGGCACTCCTGCACTGATCACGTGGCTGATCATGCAACGATCACGTAGCAACCATGTACTGGTCACGTGACTGGTCTTGCACTGATCACGTAATTGATCCTGCACTGATCACGTGGCTCATCATGCACTGATCACGTGACTGATCACACACGTATCACATGACTGATCATGCACTGATCACGTGGCTATCATGCACTGATCACGTGGCTATCATGCACTGATCACGTGGCTGATCAGGCAATGATCACGTAGCTACCATGTACTGGTCACGTGACTGATCATGCCCTGATCACGTAATTGATCATGCACTGATCATGTGGCTGATCATACACTGATCACATAACTGATCATGCACTGATCACGTGACTGATCATGCATTGATCACGTGGCTGATCATGCACTGATACCGTGACTGAGCATGGACTGATCACATGACTATCATGTAGTGATCACGTGACTTAATGGTGCTGATCATGTGACTGATCATGCGCTGATCATGTTTGCTATCATACACTGATCATGTGCCTCTGGAGGCAATAAACAAAGAGCTGAGTAGGCACGAATCAAACAGTCAGCAGGCAATAATCATGGAACTCAGGTGTGAGGAATCATGCTGCTCAGCTGGCAATAATCAAGCAGCTGAGCAGGCATGAATTACGCAGCACAGCTGGCAATTGTCAAGCAGATGAGCAGACAGTAATCATGCAGCTCAGCAGGCCTGATCACGTGACTGAGCATGCACTGTTCACGTGGCTGATCATACACTGATCACGTGATGATCATGCACTGATCACTTGGATATCATGCACTGATCACGTGGCTGATCATACACTGTTCACGTGTCTGACCATGCACTGATCACGTGGCTATCATGCACTGCTCACGTGGCTCGTCATGGAATGATCACCTAGCAACCATATACTGGTAAGGTGACTGATCCTGCAAAGATCACGTAAATGATCATGCACTGTTCACGTATCTGATCATGTACTGATCACGTGACTGATCATGCACTGACCACGTGGCTATCATGCTCTGCTCACGTGGCTGATCATGCAACGATCACGTAGCAACCATGTACTGGTCACGTGACTGATCATGCACTGATCACGTAATTGATCCTACACTGATCACGTGGCTCATCATGCACTGATCACGTGGCTGATCACACATGTATCACGTGACTGATCATGCACTGATCACGTGGCTCTCATGCACTGATCACGTGGCTGTCATGCACTGATCACGTGGATATCATGCACTGATCACGTGGCTGATCACACCCGTATCACATGACTGATCATGCACTGATCACGTGGCTATCATGCACTGATCACATGGCTATCATGCACTGATCACGTGGCTGATCAGGCAATGATCACGTAGCTACCATGTACTGGTCACGTGACTGATCATACACTGATCACGTAATTGATCATGCACTGATCATGTGGCTGATCATGCACTGATCACATGGCTGATCATACGCTGATCACATAACTGATCATGCACTGATCACGTGACTGATCATGCACTGATCACGTGGCTATCATGCAATGATCACTTGGCTGAACATACACTGATCACGTGCCTGGTCATGCACTGATCACGTGGCTGATCATGCACTGATCACGAGACTGATCATGCACTGATTTCATGTCTGATCATGCACTGATCACGTGGCTATCATGCACTGCTCACGTGGCTGATCATGCCATGATCACGCAGCTACCATGTACTGGTCACATGACTGATCATGCACTGATCACGTGACTGATCATGCAGTGATCACGTGGCTATCATGAACTACTCACGTGGCTGATCATGCAATGATCATGTAGCTACCATGTACAGGTCACGTGAATGATCATACACCCATCAGGTGACTGATCATGCACTGACACGTGGCTATCATGCACTGATCACGAGACTGATCATGCACTGTTCACGTCTATATCATGCACTGATCACATGACTGCCCGTGCACTGATCACGTGGATGATCATACACTAATCTTGTGACAGATCATGCACTGATCACGTGGTTGATCATGCACTGATACCGTGACTGAGCATGGACTGATCACATGACTATCATGTAGTGATCACGTGACTTAATGGCGCTGATCATGTGACTGATCATGCGCTGATCATGTTTGCTATCATACACTGATCATGTGCCTCTGGAGGCAATAAACAAAGAGCTGAGTAGGCACGAATCAAACAGTCAGCAGGCAATAATCATGGAACTCAGCTGTGAGGAATCATGCTGCTCAGCTGGCAATAATCAAGCAGCTGAGCAGGCAGGAATTACGCAGCACAGCTGGCAATTGTCAAGCAGATGACAGGCAGGAATCGTGCAGCTCAGCTGGCAATTGTCAAGCAGATGAGCAGACAGGAATCACGCAGCTCAGCAGGCCCAGATCACGTGACTCAGCATGCACTGTCACGTGGCTGATCATACACTGATCACGTGATGATCATGCACTGATCACTTGGATATCATGCACTGATCACATGGCTGATCATACACTGTTCACGTGTCTGACCATGCACTGATGACGTGGCTGACCATACACTGCTCACATAACTGATCATGCACTGATCACGTGGCTATCATGCACTGATCACGTGGCTGAACATGCACTTTTCACGTGGCTGATCACACACCTGTCACGTGACATATCATGCACTGATCACGTGGCACTCATGCACTGATCACGTGGCTGATCATGCAACGATCACGTATCAACCATGTACTGGTCACGTGACTGGTCTTGCACTGATCACGTGATCCTGTACTGATCACGTGGCTCATCATGCACTATCACATGACTGATCATGCACTGATCACGTGGCTATCATGCACTGATCACGTGGCTATCATGCACTGATCACGTGGCTGATCAGGCCATGATCACGTAGCTACCATGTACTGGTCACGTGACTGATCATGCACTGATCACGTAATTGATCATGCACTGATCATGTGGCTGATCATACACTGATCACATAACTGATCATGCACTGATCACGTAATTGATCATGCACTGATCATGTGGCTGATCATACACTGATCACATAACTGATCATGCACTGATCACGTGACTGATCATGCACTGATCACGTGGCTATCATGCACTGAACTCTTGGCTGGACATACACTAATCACGTGCCTGGTCATGCACTGATCACGTGGCTGATCATGCACTGATCACATGACTGATCATGCACTGATCTCGTGTCTGATCATGCACTGATCACGTGGCTATCATGCACTGCTCACGTGGCTGATCATACGATGATCATGTAGCTACCATGTACAGGTCACGTGAATGATCATACACCCATCAGGTGACTGATCATGCACGGATCACGTGGCTATCATGCACTGATCACGTGGCTGAACATGCACTGTACACGTGGCTGATCACACACCTGTCACGTGACTATCATGCACTGATCACGTGGCACTCATGCACTGATCACGTGGCTGATCATGCAACGTTCACGTAGCAACCATGTACTGGTCACGTGACTGGTCTTGCACTGATCACGTAATTGATCCTGCACTGATCACGTGGCTCATCATGCACTGATCACGTGACTGATCACACACGTATCACATGACTGATCATGCACTGATCACGTGGCTATCATGCACTGATCACGTGGCTATCATGCACTGATCACGTTGCTGATCAGGCAATGATCACGTAGCTACCATGTACTGGTCACGTGACTGATCATGCACTGATCACGTAATTGATCATGCACTGATCATGTGGCTAATTATACACTGATCACATAACTGTTCATGCACTGATCACGTGACTGATCATGCACTGATCACGTGGCTATCATGCACTGCTCTCTTGGCTGGACATACACTGATCACGTGCCTGGTCATGCACTGATCTCGTGTCTGATCATGCACTGATCACGTGGATATCATGCACTGCTCACGTGGCTGATCATGCGATGATCATGTAGCTACCATGTACAGGTCACGTGAATGATCATACACCCATCAGGTGACTGATCATGCACTGATCACGTGGCTATCATGCACTGATCACGTGGCTGATCATGCACTGATACCGTGACTGAGCATGGACTGATCACATGACTATCATGTAGTGATCACGTGACTTAATGGCGCTGATCATGTGACTGATCATGCGCTGATCATGTTTGCTATCATACACTGATCATGTGCCTCTGGAGGCAATAAACAAAGAGCTGAGTAGGCACGAATCAAACAGTCAGCAGGCAATAATCATGGAACACAGGTGTGAGGAATCATGCTGCTCAGCTGGCAATAATCAAGCAGCTGAGCAGGCAGGAATTACGCAGCACAGCTGGCAATTGTCAAGCAGATGACAGGCAGGAATCGTGCAGCTCAGCTGGCAATTGTCAAGCAGATGAGCAGACAGTAATCACGCAGCTCAGCAGGCCCAGATCACGTGACTGAGCATGCAGTGTTCACGTGGCTGATCACACACCTGTCACGTGACATATCATGCACTGATCACGTGGCACTCATGCACTGATCACGTGGCTGATCATACTCTGCTCACGTAACTCATGCTCACATCACGTGGCTATCATGCACTGCTCACGTGGCTCGTCATGGAATGATCACGTAGCAACCATATACTGGTAACGTGACTAATCATGCAAAGATCACGTAAATGATCATGCACTGCTCACGTGACTGATCATGTACTGATCACGTGACTGATCATGCACTGACCACGTGGCTATCATGCTCTGCTCACGTGGCTGATCATGCAACGATCACGTAGCAACCATGTACTGGTCACGTGACTGATCATGCACTGATCACGTAATTGATCCTGCACTGATCACGTGGCTCATCATGCACTGATCACGTGGCTGATCACACATGTATCACGTGACTGATCATGCACTGATCCCATGGCTCTCATGCACTGATCACGTGGCTGTCATGCACTGATCACGTGGATATCATGCACTGATCATGTGGCTGATCACACACGTATCACATGACTGATCATGCACTGATCACGTGGCTATCATGCACTGATCACGTGGCTATCATGCACTGATTACGTGGCTGATCAGGCAATGATCACGTAGCTACCATGTACTGGTCACGTGACTGATCATGCACTGAGCATGTAATTGATCATGCACTGATCATGTGGCTGATAATGCACTGATCACGTGGCTGATCATACACTGATCACATAACTGATCATGCACTGATCACGTGACTGATCATGCACTGATCACGTGGCTATCATGCACTGATCACTTGGCTGGACATACACTGATCACATGCCTGGTCATGCACTGATCACGTGGCTGATCATGCACTGATCACTTGGCTAAACATACACTGATCACGTGCCTGGTCATTCACTGATCACGTGACTGATCATGCACTGATCACTTGAATGATCATGCACTGATCTCGTGTCTGATCATGCACTGATCACGTGGCTATCATGCACTGCTCACGTGGCTGATCATGCCATGATCACGCAGCTACCATGTACTGGTCACATGACTGATCATGCACTGATCACGTGACTGATCATGCAGTGATCACGTGGCTATCATGAACTACTCACGTGGCTGATCATGCAATGATCATGTAGCTACCATGTACAGGTCTCGTGAATGATCATACAGCCATCAGGTGACTGATCATGCACTGATCACGTGGCTATCATGCACTGATCACGAGACTGATCATGCACTGATCACGTCTATATCATGCACTGATCACATGACTGCCCATGCACTGATCACGTGGATGATCATACACTAATCTTGTGACAGATCATGCACTGATCACGTGGCTGATCATGCACTGATACCGTGACTGAGCATGGACTGATCACATGACTATCATGTAGTGATCACGTGACTTAATGGCGCTGATCATGTGACTGATCATGCGCTGATCATGTTTGCTATCATACACTGATCATGTGCCTCTGGAGGCAATAAACAAAGAGCTGAGTAGGCACGAATCAAACAGTCAGCAGGCAATAATCATGGAACTCAGGTGTGAGGAATCATGCTGCTCAGCTGGCAATAATCAAGCAGCTGAGCAGGCAGGAATTACGCAGCACAGCTGGCAATTGTCAAGCAGATGACAGGCAGGAATCGTGCAGCTCAGCTGGCAATTGTCAAGCAGATGAGCAGACAGTAATCACGCAGCTCAGCAGGCCCAGATCACGTGACTGAGCATGCACTGTTCACGTGGCTGATCATACACTGATCACGTGATGATCATGCACTGATCACTTGGATATCATGCACTGATCACGTGGCTGATCATACACTGTTCATGTGTCTGACCATGCACTGATCACGTGGCTGATCATACACTGCTCACGTAACTGATCATGCACTGATCACGTGACTATCATGCACTGATCACGTGGCACTCATGCACTGATCACGTGGCTGATCATACTCTGCTCACGTAACTCATGCACTGATCACGTGGCTATCATGCACTGCTCACGTGGCTGTCATGGAATGATCACGTAGCAACCATATACTGGTCACGTGACTGATCATGCACTGATCACGTAAATGATCATGCACTGTTCACGTGACTGATCATGTACTGATCACGTGACTGATCATGCACTGATCACGTGGCTATCATGCACTGCTCACGTGGCTGATCATGCAACGATCACGTAGCAACCATGTACTGGTCACGTGACTGATCATGCACTGATCACGTAATTGATCATGCACTGATCACGTGGCTCATCATGCACTGATCACGTGGCTGATCACACATGTATCACGTGACAAATCATGCACTGATCACGTGGCTCTCATGCACTGATCACGTGGCTGTCATGCACTGATCACGTGGATATCATGCACTGATCACGTGGCTGATCACACGTATCACATGACTGATCATGCACTGATCACGTGACTGATCATGCACTGATCACGTGGCTGATCATGCACTGATCACGTGGCTATCATGCACTGATCACGTGGCTGATCATGCACTGATCACGTAGCTATCATGCACTGGTCACGTGACTGATCATGCACTGATCACGTAATTGATCATGCACTGATCACGTGGCTGATCATGCACTGATCACGTGGCTGATCACACATGATCACGTGACTGATCATGCACTGATCACGTGGCTGTCATGCACTGATCACGTGGCTGATCATGCACTGATCACGTGGCTGATCATGCACTGATCACGTGACTGATCATGCACTGATCACGTGGCTGATCATGCACTGATCACGTGGCTATCATGCACTGATCACGTGGCTGATCATGCACTGATCACGTAGCTACCATGTACTGATCACGTGACTGATCATGCACTGATCACGTAACTGATCATGCACTGATCACGTGGCTGATCATGCACTGATCACGTGGCTGATCATGCACTGATCACGTAACTGATCATGCACTGATCACGTGACTGATCATGCACTGATCACGTGGCTATCATGCACTGATCACGTGGCTGATCATGCACTGATCACGTGCCTGATCATGCACTGATCACGTGGCTGATCATGCACTGATCACGTGACTGATCATGCACTGATCACATGGCTGATCATGCACTGATCACGTGGCTGATCATGCCATGATCACGCAGCTATCATGCACTGGTCACATGACTGATCATGCACTGATCACGTGACTGATCATGCACTGATCACGTGGCTATCATGCACTGATCACGTGGCTGATCATGCACTGATCATGTAGCTACCATGTACTGGTCACGTGACTGATCATACACTGATCAGGTGACTGATCATGCACTGATCACGTGGCTATCATGCACTGATCACGTGACTGATCATGCACTGATCACGTCTATATCATGCACTGATCACGTGACTGATCATGCACTGATCACGTGGATGATCATACACTGATCTCGTGACAGATCATGCACTGATCACGTGACTGATCATGCACTGATCACGTGACTGATCATGCACTGATCACGTGGCTATCATGCACTGCTCACGTGGCTGTCATGCAATGATCACGTAGCAACCATATACTGGTCACGTGACTGATCATGCACTGATCACGTAAATGATCATGCACTGTTCACGTACTGATCATGCACTGATCACGTGACTGATCATGCACTGATCACGTGGCTATCATGCACTGCTCACGTGGCTGATCATGCAACGATCACGTAGCAACCATGTACTGGTCACGTGACTGATCATGCACTGATCACGTAATTGATCATGCACTGATCACGTGGCTCATCATGCACTGATCACGTGGCTGATCACACATGTATCACGTGACTGATCATGCACTGATCACGTGGCTCTCATGCACTGATCACGTGGCTGTCATGCACTGATCACGTGGCTGATCACACACGTATCACATGACTGATCATGCACTGATCACGTGGCTATCAAGAACTGATCACGTGGCTATCATGCACTGATCACGTGGCTGATCATGCAATGATCACGTAGCTACCATGTACTGGTCACGTGACTGATCATGCACTGATCACGTAATTGATCATGCACTGATCATGTGGCTGATCATGCACTGATCACGTGGCTGATCATGCACTGATCACGTAACTGATCATGCACTGATCACGTGACTGATCATGCACTGATCACGTGGCTATCATGCACTGATCACGTGGCTGACATACACTGATCACGTGCCTGGTCATGCACTGATCACGTGGCTGATCATGCACTGATCACGTGACTGATCATGCACTGATCTCATGTCTGATCATGCACTGATCACGTGGCTATCATGCACTGCTCACGTGGCTGATCATGCCATGATCACGCAGCTACCATGTACTGGTCACATGACTGATCATGCACTGATCACGTGACTGATCATGCAGTGATCACGTGGCTATCATGCACTACTCACGTGGCTGATCATGCAATGATCATGTAGCTACCATGTACAGGTCACGTGAATGATCATACACCCATCAGGTGACTGATCATGCACTGATCACGTGGCTATCATGCACTGATCACGAGACTGATCATGCACTGATCACGTCTATATCATGCACTGATCACATGACTGCCCATGCACTGATCACGTGGATGATCATACACTAATCTTGTGACAGATCATGCACTGATCACGTGGCTGATCATGCACTGATACCGTGACTGAGCATGGACTGATCACATGACTATCATGTAGTGATCACGTGACTTAATGGCGCTGATCATGTGACTGATCATGCGCTGATCATGTTTGCTATCATACACTGATCATGTGCCTCTGGAGGCAATAAACAAAGAGCTGAGTAGGCACGAATCAAACAGTCAGCAGGCAATAATCATGGAACTCAGCTGTGAGGAATCATGCTGCTCAGCTGGCAATAATCAAGCAGCTGAGCAGGCAGGAATTACGCAGCACAGCTGGCAATTGTCAAGCAGATGACAGGCAGGAATCGTGCAGCTCAGCTGGCAATTGTCAAGCAGATGAGCAGACAGTAATCACGCAGCTCAGCAGGCCCAGATCACGTGACTGAGCATGCACTGTTCACGTGGCTGATCATACACTGATCACGTGATGATCATGCACTGATCACTTGGATATCATGCACTGATCACGTGGCTGATCATACACTGTTCACGTGTCTGACCATGCACTGATCACGTGGCTGATCATACACTGCTCACGTAACTGATCATGCACTGATCACGTGGCTATCATGCACTGATCACGTGGCTGAACATGCACTTTTCACGTGGCTGATCACACACCTGTCACGTGACATATCATGCACTGATCACGTGGCACTCATGCACTGATCACGTGGCTGATCATGCACTGATCACGTAGCAACCATGCACTGATCACGTGACTGATCATGCACTGATCACGTAATTGATCATGCACTGATCACGTGGCTGATCATGCACTGATCACGTGACTGATCATGCACGTATCACATGACTGATCATGCACTGATCACGTGACTATCATGCACTGATCACGTGGCTATCATGCACTGATCACGTGGCTGATCATGCAATGATCACGTAGCTACCATGTACTGGTCACGTGACTGATCATGCACTGATCACGTAATTGATCATGCACTGATCACGTGGCTGATCATGCACTGATCACGTAACTGATCATGCACTGATCACGTGACTGATCATGCACTGATCACGTGGCTGATCATGCACTGATCACGTAACTGATCATGCACTGATCACGTGACTGATCATGCACTGATCACGTGGCTATCATGCACTGATCACGTGGCTGATCATGCACTGATCACGTGCCTGATCATGCACTGATCACGTGGCTGATCATGCACTGATCACGTGACTGATCATGCACTGATCACGTGACTGATCATGCACTGATCACGTGGCTATCATGCACTGATCACGTGGCTGATCATGCATGATCATGTAGCTACCATGTACTGGTCACGTGACTGATCATGCACTGATCACGTGACTGATCATGCACTGATCACGTGGCTATCATGCACTGATCACGTGGCTGATCATGCACTGATCACGTGGCTGATCATGCACTGATCACGTGACTATCATGCACTGATCACGTGGCATCATGCACTGATCACGTGGCTGATCATGCACTGATCACGTAGCTATCATGCACTGATCACGTGACTGATCATGCACTGATCACGTGACTGATCATGCACTGATCACGTGGCTGATCATGCACTGATCACGTGACTGATCATGCACGTATCACATGACTGATCATGCACTGATCACGTGGCTATCATGCACTGATCACGTGGCTATCATGCACTGATCACGTGGCTGATCATGCACTGATCACGTAGCTATCATGCACTGGTCACGTGACTGATCATGCACTGATCACGTACTGATCATGCACTGATCACGTGGCTGATCATGCACTGATCACGTAACTGATCATGCACTGATCACGTGACTGATCATGCACTGATCACGTGGCTATCATGCACTGATCACGTGGCTGATCATGCACTGATCACGTGGCTGATCATGCACTGATCACGTGACTGATCATGCACTGATCACGTGGCTATCATGCACTGATCACGTGGCTGATCATGCATGATCACGTAGCTACCATGCACTGTCACGTGACTGATCATGCACTGATCACGTGACTGATCATGCACTGATCACGTGGCTATCATGCACTGATCACGTGGCTGATCATGCACTGATCACGTAGCTGCCATGCACTGATCACGTGACTGATCATGCACTGATCACGTAACTGATCATGCACTGATCACGTGGCTGATCATGCACTGATCACGTAACTGATCATGCACTGATCACGTAACTGATCATGCACTGATCACGTGGCTGATCATGCACTGATCACGTAACTGATCATGCACTGATCACGTGACTGATCATGCACTGATCACGTGGCTATCATGCACTGATCACGTGGCTGGACATGCACTGATCACGTGCCTGATCATGCACTGATCACGTGGCTGATCATGCACTGATCACGTGACTGATCATGCACTGATCACGTGACTGATCATGCACTGATCACGTGGCTATCATGCACTGATCACGTGGCTGATCATGCATGATCACGTAGCTACCATGTACTGGTCACGTGACTGATCATGCACTGATCACGTGACTGATCATGCACTGATCACGTGGCTATCATGCACTGATCACGTGGCTGATCATGCACTGATCACGTGGCTGATCATGCACTGATCACGTGACTGATCATGCACTGATCACGTGGCATCATGCACTGATCACGTGGCTGATCATGCACTGATCACGTGGCTATCATGCACTGATCACGTGACTGATCATGCACTGATCACGTGACTGATCATGCACTGATCACGTGGCTGATCATGCACTGATCACGTGGCTGATCATGCACTATCACGTGACTGATCATGCACTGATCACGTGGCTATCATGCACTGATCACGTGGCTATCATGCACTGATCACGTGGCTGATCATGCACTGATCACGTAGCTACCATGCACTGATCACGTGACTGATCATGCACTGATCACGTAATTGATCATGCACTGATCACGTGGCTGATCATGCACTGATCACGTAACTGATCATGCACTGATCACGTGACTGATCATGCACTGATCACGTGGCTGATCATGCACTGATACCGTGACTGAGCATGGACTGATCACATGACTATCATGTAGTGATCACGTGACTTAATGGCGCTGATCATGTGACTGATCATGCGCTGATCATGTTTGCTATCATACACTGATCATGTGCCTCTGGAGGCAATAAACAAAGAGCTGAGTAGGCACGAATCAAACAGTCAGCAGGCAATAATCATGGAACTCAGGTGTGAGGAATCATGCTGCTCAGCTGGCAATAATCAAGCAGCTGAGCAGGCAGGAATTACGCAGCACAGCTGGCAATTGTCAAGCAGATGACAGGCAGGAATCGTGCAGCTCAGCTGGCAATTGTCAAGCAGATGAGCAGACAGTAATCACGCAGCTCAGCAGGCCCTGATCACGTGACTGAGCATGCACTGTTCACGTGGCTGATCATACACTGATCACGTGATGATCATGCACTGATCACTTGGATATCATGCACTGATCACGTGGCTGATCATACACTGTTCACGTGTCTGACCATGCACTGATCACGTGGCTGATCATGCACTGCTCACGTGGCTGTCATGCACTGATCACGTAGCAACCATATACTGGTCACGTGACTGATCATGCACTGATCACGTGGCTGATCATGCACTGTTCACGTACTGATCATGCACTGATCACGTGACTGATCATGCACTGATCACGTGGCTATCATGCACTGCTCACGTGGCTGATCATGCAACGATCACGTAGCAACCATGTACTGGTCACGTGACTGATCATGCACTGATCACGTAATTGATCATGCACTGATCACGTGGCTCATCATGCACTGATCACGTGGCTGATCACACATGATCACGTGACTGATCATGCACTGATCACGTGGCTCTCATGCACTGATCACGTGGCTGTCATGCACTGATCACGTGGATATCATGCACTGATCACGTGGCTGATCACACTCGTATCACATGACTGATCATGCACTGATCACGTGGCTATCATGCACTGATCACGTGGCTATCATGCACTGATCACGTGGCTGATCATGCAATGATCACGTAGCTACCATGTACTGGTCACGTGACTGATCATGCACTGATCACGTAATTGATCATGCACTGATCACGTGGCTGATCATGCACTGATCACGTGGCTGATCATACACTGATCACATAACTGATCATGCACTGATCACGTGACTGATCATGCACTGATCACGTGGCTATCATGCACTGATCACTTGGCTGACATACACTGATCACGTGCCTGGTCATGCACTGATCACGTGGCTGATCATGCACTGATCACGTGACTGATCATGCACTGATCTCGTGTCTGATCATGCACTGATCACGTGGCTATCATGCACTGCTCACGTGGCTGATCATGCCATGATCACGCAGCTACCATGTACTGGTCACATGACTGATCATGCACTGATCACGTGACTGATCATGCAGTGATCACGTGGCTATCATGCACTACTCACGTGGCTGATCATGCAATGATCATGTAGCTACCATGTACAGGTCACGTGAATGATCATACACCCATCAGGTGACTGATCATGCACTGATCACGTGGCTATCATGCACTGATCACGAGACTGATCATGCACTGATCACGTCTATATCATGCACTGATCACATGACTGCCCATGCACTGATCACGTGGATGATCATACACTAATCTTGTGACAGATCATGCACTGATCACGTGGCTGATCATGCACTGATACCGTGACTGAGCATGGACTGATCACATGACTATCATGTAGTGATCACGTGACTTAATGGCGCTGATCATGTGACTGATCATGCGCTGATCATGTTTGCTATCATACACTGATCATGTGCCTCTGGAGGCAATAAACAAAGAGCTGAGTAGGCACGAATCAAACAGTCAGCAGGCAATAATCATGGAACTCAGCTGTGAGGAATCATGCTGCTCAGCTGGCAATAATCAAGCAGCTGAGCAGGCAGGAATTACGCAGCACAGCTGGCAATTGTCAAGCAGATGACAGGCAGGAATCGTGCAGCTCAGCTGGCAATTGTCAAGCAGATGAGCAGACAGTAATCACGCAGCTCAGCAGGCCCAGATCACGTGACTGAGCATGCACTGTCACGTGGCTGATCATACACTGATCACGTGATGATCATGCACTGATCACTTGGATATCATGCACTGATCACGTGGCTGATCATACACTGTTCACGTGTCTGACCATGCACTGATCACGTGGCTGATCATACACTGCTCACGTAACTGATCATGCACTGATCACGTGGCTATCATGCACTGATCACGTGGCTGAACATGCACTTTTCACGTGGCTGATCACACACCTGTCACGTGACATATCATGCACTGATCACGTGGCACTCATGCACTGATCACGTGGCTGATCATGCACTGATCACGTAGCAACCATGCACTGATCACGTGACTGATCATGCACTGATCACGTAATTGATCATGCACTGATCACGTGGCTGATCATGCACTGATCACGTGACTGATCATGCACGTATCACATGACTGATCATGCACTGATCACGTGGCTGATCATGCACTGATCACGTGGCTATCATGCACTGATCACGTGGCTGATCATGCATGATCACGTAGCTACCATGTACTGGTCACGTGACTGATCATGCACTGATCACGTAATTGATCATGCACTGATCACGTGGCTGATCATGCACTGATCACGTAACTGATCATGCACTGATCACGTAACTGATCATGCACTGATCACGTGGCTGATCATGCACTGATCACGTGGCTGATCATGCACTGATCACGTGACTGATCATGCACTGATCACGTGGCTATCATGCACTGATCACGTGGCTGATCATGCACTGATCACGTGGCTGATCATGCACTGATCACGTGGCTGATCATGCACTGATCACGTGACTGATCATGCACTGATCACGTGACTGATCATGCACTGATCACGTGGCTATCATGCACTGATCACGTGGCTGATCATGCATGATCATGTAGCTACCATGTACTGTCACGTGACTGATCATGCACTGATCACGTGACTGATCATGCACTGATCACGTGGCTATCATGCACTGATCACGTGGCTGATCATGCACTGATCACGTGGCTGATCATGCACTGATCACGTGACTATCATGCACTGATCACGTGGCATCATGCACTGATCACGTGGCTGATCATGCACTGATCACGTAGCAACCATGCACTGATCACGTGACTGATCATGCACTGATCACGTAATTGATCATGCACTGATCACGTGGCTGATCATGCACTGATCACGTGACTGATCATGCACGATCACGTGACTGATCATGCACTGATCACGTGGCTATCATGCACTGATCACGTGGCTATCATGCACTGATCACGTGGCTGATCATGCACTGATCACGTAGCTACCATGCACTGATCACGTGACTGATCATGCACTGATCACGTGATTGATCATGCACTGATCACGTGGCTGATCATGCACTGATCACGTAACTGATCATGCACTGATCACGTGACTGATCATGCACTGATCACGTGGCTATCATGCACTGATCACGTGGCTGATCATGCACTGATCACGTGACTGATCATGCACTGATCACGTGACTGATCATGCACTGATCACGTGGCTATCATGCACTGATCACGTGGCTGATCATGCACTGATCACGTAGCTATCATGCACTGATCACGTGACTGATCATGCACTGATCACGTGACTGATCATGCACTGATCACGTGGCTATCATGCACTGATCACGTGGCTGATCATGCACTGATACCGTGACTGAGCATGGACTGATCACATGACTATCATGTAGTGATCACGTGACTTAATGGCGCTGATCATGTGACTGATCATGCGCTGATCATGTTTGCTATCATACACTGATCATGTGCCTCTGGAGGCAATAAACAAAGAGCTGAGTAGGCACGAATCAAACAGTCAGCAGGCAATAATCATGGAACTCAGGTGTGAGGAATCATGCTGCTCAGCTGGCAATAATCAAGCAGCTGAGCAGGCAGGAATTACGCAGCACAGCTGGCAATTGTCAAGCAGATGACAGGCAGGAATCGTGCAGCTCAGCTGGCAATTGTCAAGCAGATGAGCAGACAGTAATCACGCAGCTCAGCAGGCCCTGATCACGTGACTGAGCATGCACTGTTCACGTGGCTGATCACACACTGATCACGTGACTGATCATGCACTGATCACGTGGCATCATGCACTGATCACGTGGCTGATCATACACTGATCACGTAACTCATGCACACATCACGTGGCTATCATGCACTGCTCACGTGGCTGTCATGGAATGATCACGTAGCAACCATATACTGGTCACGTGACTGATCATGCACTGATCACGTAAATGATCATGCACTGATCACGTGACTGATCATGCACTGATCACGTGACTGATCATGCACTGATCACGTGGCTATCATGCACTGCTCACGTGGCTGATCATGCAACGATCACGTAGCAACCATGTACTGGTCACGTGACTGATCATGCACTGATCACGTAATTGATCATGCACTGATCACGTGGCTGATCATGCACTGATCACGTGGCTGATCACACATGTATCACGTGACTGATCATGCACTGATCCCATGGCTCTCATGCACTGATCACGTGGCTGTCATGCACTGATCACGTGGATATCATGCACTGATCACGTGGCTGATCACACACGTATCACATGACTGATCATGCACTGATCACGTGGCTATCATGCACTGATCACGTGGCTATCATGCACTGATCACGTGGCTGATCATGCAATGATCACGTAGCTACCATGTACTGGTCACGTGACTGATCATGCACTGATCACGTAATTGATCATGCACTGATCATGTGGCTGATCATGCACTGATCACGTGGCTGATCATACACTGATCACATAACTGATCATGCACTGATCACGTGACTGATCATGCACTGATCACGTGGCTATCATGCACTGATCACTTGGCTGACATACACTGATCACGTGCCTGGTCATGCACTGATCACGTGGCTGATCATGCACTGATCACGTGACTGATCATGCACTGATCACGTGTCTGATCATGCACTGATCACGTGGCTATCATGCACTGCTCACGTGGCTGATCATGCCATGATCACGCAGCTACCATGTACTGGTCACATGACTGATCATGCACTGATCACGTGACTGATCATGCAGTGATCACGTGGCTATCATGCACTACTCACGTGGCTGATCATGCAATGATCATGTAGCTACCATGTACAGGTCACGTGAATGATCATACACCCATCAGGTGACTGATCATGCACTGATCACGTGGCTATCATGCACTGATCACGAGACTGATCATGCACTGATCACGTCTATATCATGCACTGATCACATGACTGCCCATGCACTGATCACGTGGATGATCATACACTAATCTTGTGACAGATCATGCACTGATCACGTGGCTGATCATGCACTGATACCGTGACTGAGCATGGACTGATCACATGACTATCATGTAGTGATCACGTGACTTAATGGCGCTGATCATGTGACTGATCATGCGCTGATCATGTTTGCTATCATACACTGATCATGTGCCTCTGGAGGCAATAAACAAAGAGCTGAGTAGGCACGAATCAAACAGTCAGCAGGCAATAATCATGGAACTCAGGTGTGAGGAATCATGCTGCTCAGCTGGCAATAATCAAGCAGCTGAGCAGGCAGGAATTACGCAGCACAGCTGGCAATTGTCAAGCAGATGACAGGCAGGAATCGTGCAGCTCAGCTGGCAATTGTCAAGCAGATGAGCAGACAGTAATCACGCAGCTCAGCAGGCCCAGATCACGTGACTGAGCATGCACTGTTCACGTGGCTGATCATACACTGATCACGTGATGATCATGCACTGATCACTTGGATATCATGCACTGATCACGTGGCTGATCATACACTGTTCACGTGTCTGACCATGCACTGATCACGTGGCTGATCATACACTGCTCACGTAACTGATCATGCACTGATCACGTGGCTATCATGCACTGATCACGTGGCTGAACATGCACTGTTCACGTGGCTGATCACACACCTGTCACGTGACATATCATGCACTGATCACGTGGCACTCATGCACTGATCACGTGGCTGATCATACTCTGCTCACGTAACTCATGCACACATCACGTGGCTATCATGCACTGCTCACGTGGCTCGTCATGGAATGATCACGTAGCAACCATATACTGGTCACGTGACTGATCATGCAAAGATCACGTAAATGATCATGCACTGTTCACGTGACTGATCATGTACTGATCACGTGACTGATCATGCACTGATCACGTGGCTATCATGCTCTGCTCACGTGGCTGATCATGCAACGATCACGTAGCAACCATGTACTGGTCACGTGACTGATCATGCACTGATCACGTAATTGATCCTGCACTGATCACGTGGCTCATCATGCACTGATCACGTGGCTGATCACACATGTATCACGTGACTGATCATGCACTGATCACGTGGCTCTCATGCACTGATCACGTGGCTGTCATGCACTGATCACGTGGATATCATGCACTGATCACGTGGCTGATCACACACGTATCACATGACTGATCATGCACTGATCACGTGGCTATCATGCACTGATCACGTGGCTATCATGCACTGATCACGTGGCTGATCATGCAATGATCACGTAGCTACCATGTACTGGTCACGTGACTGATCATGCACTGATCACGTAATTGATCATGCACTGATCACGTGGCTGATCATGCACTGATCACGTGGCTGATCATGCACTGATCACGTAACTGATCATGCACTGATCACGTGACTGATCATGCACTGATCACGTGGCTATCATGCACTGATCACTTGGCTGGACATGCACTGATCACGTGCCTGATCATGCACTGATCACGTGGCTGATCATGCACTGATCACGTGACTGATCATGCACTGATCACGTGTGATCATGCACTGATCACGTGGCTGATCATGCACTGATCACGTGACTGATCATGCACTGATCACGTGTCTGATCATGCACTGATCACGTGGCTATCATGCACTGCTCACGTAGCTGATCATGCCATGATCACGCAGCTACCATGTACTGGTCACATGACTGATCATGCACTGATCACGTCACTGATCATGCAGTGATCACGTGGCTATCATGAACTACTCACGTGGCTGATCATGCAATGATCATGTAGCTACCATGTACAGGTCACGTGAATGATCATACACCCATCAGGTGACTGATCATGCACTGATCACGTGGCTATCATGCACTGATCACGAGACTGATCATGCACTGTTCACGTCTATATCATGCACTGATCACATGACTGCCCGTGCACTGATCACGTGGATGATCATACACTAATCTTGTGACAGATCATGCACTGATCACGTGGCTGATCATGCACTGATACCGTGACTGAGCATGGACTGATCACATGACTATCATGTAGTGATCACGTGACTTAATGGCGCTGATCATGTGATTGATCATGCGCTGATCATGTTTGCTATCATACACTGATCATGTGCCTCTGGAGGCAATAAACAAAGAGCTGAGTAGGCACGAATCAAACAGTCAGCAGGCAATAATCATGGAACTCAGGTGTGAGGAATCATGCTGCTCAGCTGGCAATAATCAAGCAGCTGAGCAGGCAGGAATTACGCAGCACAGCTGGCAATTGTCAAGCAGATGACAGGCAGGAATCGTGCAGCTCAGCTGGCAATTGTCAAGCAGATGAGCAGACAGGAATCACGCAGCTCAGCAGGCCCTGATCACGTGACTCAGCATGCACTGTTCACGTGGCTGATCATACACTGATCACCTGATGATCATGCACTGATCACTTGGATATCATGCACTGATCACGTGGCTGATCATACACTGTTCACGTGTCTGACCATGCACTGATGACGTGGCTGACCATACACTGCTCACATAACTGATCATGCACTGATCACGTGGCTATCATGCACTGATCACGTGGCTGAACATGCACTTTTCACGTGGCTGATCACACACCTGTCACGTGACATATCATGCACTGATCACGTGGCACTCATGCACTGATCACGTGGCTGATCATGCAACGATCACGTAGCAACCATGTACTGGTCACGTGACTAGTCTTGCACTGATCACGTAATTGATCCTGCACTGATCACGTGGCTCATCATGCACTGATCTCGTGACTGATCACACACGTATCACGTGACTGATCATGCACTGATCACGTGGCTATCATGCACTGATCACGTGGCTATCATGCACTGATCACGTGGCTGATCAGGCAATGATCACGTAGCTACCATGTACTGGTCACGTGACTGATCATGCACTGATCACGTAATTGATCATGCACTGATCATGTGGCTGATCATACACTGATCACATAACTGATCATGCACTGATCACGTAATTGATCATGCACTGATCATGTGGCTGATCATACACTGATCACATAACTGATCATGCACTGATCACGTGACTGATCATGCACTGATCACGTGGCTATCATGCACTGATCTCTTGGCTGGACATACACTGATCACGTGCCTGGTCATGCACTGATCACGTGGCTGATCATGCACTGATCACATGACTGATCATGCACTGATCTCGTGACTGATCATGCACTGATCACGTGGCTATCATGCACTGCTCACGTGGCTGATCATACGATGATCATGTAGCTACCATGTACAGGTCACGTGAATGATCATACACTGATCAGGTGACTGATCATGCACGGATCACGTGGCTATCATGCACTGATCACGTGGCTGAACATGCACTGTTCACGTGGCTGATCACACACCTGTCACGTGACATATCATGCACTGATCACGTGGCACTCATGCACTGATCACGTGGCTGATCATGCAACGTTCACGTAGCAACCATGTACTGGTCACGTGACTGGTCTTGCACTGATCACGTAATTGATCCTGCACTGATCACGTGGCTCATCATGCACTGATCACGTGCCTGATCATACACGTATCACATGACTGATCATGCACTGATCACGTGGCTATCATGCACTGATCACGTGGCTATCATGCACTGATCACGTGGCTGATCAGGCAATGATCACGTAGCTACCATGTACTGGTCACGTGACTGATCATGCACTGATCACGTAATTGATCATGCACTGATCACGTGGCTGATCATACACTGATCACATAACTGATCATGCACTGATCACGTGACTGATCATGCACTGATCACGTGGCTATCATGCACTGCTCACGTGGCTGGTCATGCACTGATCACGTGTCTGATCATGCACTGATCATGTGGCTGATCATACAATGATCACATAACTGATCATGCACTGATCACGTAATTGATCATGCACTGATCATGTGGCTGATCATACACTGATCACGTGCCTGGTCATGCACTGATCTCGTGTCTGATCATGCACTGATCACGTGGATATCATGCACTGCTCACGTGGCTGATCATGCGATGATCATGTAGCTACCATGTACAGGTCACGTGAATGATCATACACCCATCAGGTGACTGATCATGCACTGATCACGTGGCTATCATGCACTGATCACGTGGCTGATCATGCACTGATACCGTGACTGAGCATGGACTGATCACATGACTATCATGTAGTGATCACGTGACTTAATGGCGCTGATCATGTGACTGATCATGCGCTGATCATGTTTGCTATCATACACTGATCATGTGCCTCTGGAGGCAATAAACAAAGAGCTGAGTAGGCACGAATCAAACAGTCAGCAGGCAATAATCATGGAACTCAGCTGTGAGGAATCATGCTGCTCAGCTGGCCATAATCAAGCAGCTGAGCAGGAAGGAATTACGCAGCACAGCTGGCAATTGTCAAGCAGATGACAGGCAGGAATCGTGCAGCTCAGCTGGCAATTGTCAAGCAGATGAGCAGACAGGAATCACGCAGCTCAGCAGGCCCTGATCACGTGACTCAGCATGCACTGTTCACGTGGCTGATCATACACTGATCACCTGATGATCATGCACTGATCACTTGGATATCATGCACTGATCACGTGGCTGATCATACACTGTTCACTTGTCTGACCATGCACTGATCACGTGGCTGACCATACACTGCTCACATAACTGATCATGCACTGATCACGTGGCTATCATGCACTGATCACGTGGCTGAACATGCACTGTTCACGTGGCTGATCACACACCTGTCCCGTGACATATCATGCACTGATCACGTGGCACTCATGCACTGATCACGTGGCTGATCATGCAACGATCATGTAGCAACCATGTACTGGTCACGTGACTGGTCTTGCACTGATCACGTAATTGATCCTGCACTGATCACGTGGCTCATCATGCACTGATCACGTGACTGATCACACACGTATCACATGACTGATCATGCACTGATCACGTGGCTATCATGCACTGATCACGTGGCTATCATGCACTGATCACGTGGCTGATCAGGCAATGATCACGTAGCTACCATGTACTGGTCACGTGACTGATCATGCACTGATCACGTAATTGATCATGCACTGATCATGTGGCTGATCATGCACTGATCACGTGGCTGATCATACACTGATCACGTAACTGATCATGCACTGATCACGTGACTGATCATGCACTGATCACGTGGCTATCATGCACTGATCACTTGGCTGGTCATACACTGATCACGTGCCTGGTCATGCACAGATTACATGACTGATCATGCACTGATCACGTGACTGATCATGCACTGATCACGTGACTATCATGCACTACTTACGTGGCTGACCATGCAATGATCATGTAGCTACCATGTACCGGTCAGGTGACTGATCATACACCCATTAGGTGACGGATCATGCACTGATCACGTCGATGATCATACACTGACCACCTGCCTGGTCATGCACAGATCACGTGACAAAACATGAACTGATCACATAGCTATCATGAAATGATCACCTGGCTGATCATGCACTGATCACGTGGCTGATCATGCACTGATCACGAGACTGATCATGCACTGTTCACGTCTATATCATACACTGATCACATGACTGACCGTGCACTGATCACGTGGATGATCATACACTGATCTTGTGACAGATCATGCACTGATCACGTGGCTGATCATGCACTGATACCGTGACTGAGCATGGACTGATCACATGACTATCATGTAGTGATCACGTGACTTAATGGTGCTGATCATGTGACTGATCATGCGCTGATCATGTTTGCTATCATACACTGATCATGTGCCTCTGGAGGCAATAAACAAAGAGCTGAGTAGGCACGAATCAAACAGTCAGCAGGCAATAATCATGGAACTCAGGTGTGAGGAATCATGCTGCTCAGCTGGCAATTGTCAAGCAGATGAGCAGACAGTAATCAAGCAGCTCAGCAGGCCCTGATCACATGACTGAGCATGCACTGTTCACGTGGCTGATCATACACTGATCACGTGATGATCATGCACTGATCACTTGGATATCATGCACTGATCACGTGGCTGATCATACAGTGTTCACGTGTCTGACCATGCACTGATCACGTGGCTGATCATACATTGCTCACGTAACTGATCATGCACTGATCACGTGGCTATCATGCACTGATCACGTGGCTGAACATGCAATGTTCACGTGGCTGATCACACACCTGTCACGTGACATATCATGCACTGATCACGTGGCACTCATGCACTGATCACGTGGCTGATCATACTCTGCTCACGTAACTCATGCACACATCACGTGGCTATCATGCGCTGCTCACGTGGCTCGTCATGGAATGATCACGTAGCAACCATGTACTGGTCACGTGACTGATCATGAACTGATCACGTAATTGATCATGCACTGATCACGTGGCTCATCATGCACTGATCACGTGGCTGATCACACATGTATCACGTGACAGATCATGCACTGATCACGTGTCTCTCATGCACTGATCACATGGCTGTCATGCACTGATCACGTGGATATTATGCACTGATCACGTGGCTGATCAACACGTATCACATGACTGATCATGCACTGATCACGTGGCTATCATGCACTGATCACGTGGCTATCATGCACTGATCATGTGGCTGATCAGGCAATGATCACGTAACTACCATGTACTGGTCACGTGACTGATCATGCACTGATCACGTAATTGATCATGCACTGATCATGTGGCTGATCATGCACTGATCACGTGGCTGATCATACACTGATCACATAACTGATCATGCACTGATCACGTGACTGATCATGCACTGATCACGTGGCTATCATGCACGGATCACTTTGCTGGTCATACACTGATCACGTGCCTGGTCATGCACTGATCACGTGGCTGATCATGCACTGATCACGTGATGATCATGCACTGATCTCGTGTCTGATCATGCACTGATCACGTGGCTCGTCATGGAATGATCACGTAGCAACCATATACTGGTCACGTGACTGATCATGCAAAGATCACGTAAATGATCATGCACTGTTCACGTATCTGATCATGTACTGATCACGTGACTGATCATGCACTGACCACTTGGCTATCATGCTCTGCTCACGTGGCTGATCATGCAACGATCACGTAGCAACCATGTACTGGTCACGTGACTGATCATGCACTGATCACGTAATTGATCCTGCACTGATCACGTGCCTCATCATGCACTGATCACGTGGCTGATCACACATGTATCACGTGACTGATCATGCACTGATCACGTGTCTCTCATGCACTGATCACGTGGCTGTCATGCACTGATCACGTGGATATCATGCACTGATCACGTGGCTGATCACACACGTATCACATGACTGATCATGCACTGATCACGTGGCTATCAATAACTGATCACGTGGCTATAATGCACTGATCAAGTGGCTGATCAGGCAATGATCACGTAGCTACCATGTACTGGTCACGTGACTGATCATGCACTGATCACGTAATTGATCATGCACTGATCATGTGGCTGATCATGCACTGATCACATGGCTGATCATACACTAATCACATAACTGATCATGCACTGATCACGTGACTGATCATGCACTGATCACGTGGCTATCATGCAATGATCACTTGGCTGGACATACACTGATCACGTGCCTGGTCATGCACTGATCACGTGGCTGATCATGCACTGATCACGTGACTGATCATGCACTGATTTCATGTCTGATCATGCACTGATCACGTGGCTATCATGCACTGCTCACGTGGCTGATCATGCCATGATCACGCAGCTACCATGTACTGGTCACATGACTGATCATGCACTGATCACGTGACTGATCATGCAGTGATCACGTGGCTATCATGAACTACTCACGTGGCTGATCATGCAATGATCATGTAGCTACCATGTACAGGTCACGTGAATGATCATACACCCATCAGGTGACTGATCATGCACTGACACGTGGCTATCATGCACTGATCACGAGACTGATCATGCACTGTTCACGTCTATATCATGCACTGATCACATGACTGCCCATGCACTGATCACGTGGATGATCATACACTAATCATGTGACAGATCATGCACTGATCACGTGGCTGATCATGCCCTGATACCGTGACTGAGCATGGACTGATCACATGACTATCATGTAGTGATCACGTGACTTAATGGCGCTGATCATGTGACTGATCATGCGCTGATCATGTTTGCTATCATACACTGATCATGTGCCTCTGGAGGCAATAAACAAAGAGCTGAGTAGGCACGAATCAAACAGTCAGCAGGCAATAATCATGGAACTCAGCTGTGAGGAATCATGCTGCTCAGCTGGCAATAATCAAGCAGCTGAGCAGGCAGGAATTACGCAGCACAGCTGGCAATTGTCAAGCAGATGACAGGCAGGAATCGTGCAGCTCAGCTGGCAATTGTCAAGCAGATGAGCAGACAGTAATCACGCAGCTCAGCAGGCCCAGATCACGTGACTGAGCATGCACTGTTCACGTGGCTGATCATACACTGATCACGTGATGATCATGCACTGATCACTTGGATATCATGCACTGATCACGTGGCTGATCATACACTGTTCACGTGTCTGACCATGCACTGATCACGTGGCTGACCATACACTGATCACGTAACTGATCATGCACTGATCACGTGGCTATCATGCACTGATCACGTGGCTGAACATGCACTTTTCACGTGGCTGATCACACACCTGTCACGTGACATATCATGCACTGATCACGTGGCACTCATGCACTGATCACGTGGCTGATCATGCAACGATCACGTAGCAACCATGTACTGGTCACGTGACTGGTCTTGCACTGATCACGTAATTGATCCTGCACTGATCACGTGGCTCATCATGCACTGATCTCGTGACTGATCATGCACTGATCTCTTGACTGATCATGCACTGATCACGTGGCTATAATGCACTGATCACGTGGCTATCATGCACTGATCACGTGGCTGATCATGCAATGATCACGTAGCTACCATGTACTGGTCACGTGACTGATCATGCACTGATCATGTAATTGATCATGCACTGATCATGTGGCTGATCATACACTGATCACATAACTGATCATGCACTGATCACGTGACTGATCATGCACTGATCACGTGGCTGATCATGCACTGATCACATAACTGATCATGCACTGATCACGTGACTGATCATGCACTGATCACGTGGCTATCATGCACTGAACTCTTGGCTGGACATACACTGATCACGTGGCTGGTCATGCACTGATCACGTGGCTGATCATGCACTGATCACATGACTGATCATGCACTGATCACGTGACTGATCATGCACTGATCACGTGGCTATCATGCACTGCTCACGTGGCTGATCATACGATGATCATGTAGCTACCATGTACAGGTCACGTGAATGATCATACACTGATCAGGTGACTGATCATGCACGGATCACGTGGCTATTATGCACTGATCACGTGGCTGAACATGCACTGTACACGTGGCTGATCACACACTGTCACGTGACATATCATGCACTGATCACGTGGCATCATGCACTGATCACGTGGCTGATCATGCAACGTTCACGTAGCAACCATGCACTGGTCACGTGACTGGTCATGCACTGATCACGTGATTGATCCTGCACTGATCACGTGGCTCATCATGCACTGATCACGTGACTGATCACACACGTATCACATGACTGATCATGCACTGATCACGTGGCTATCATGCACTGATCACGTGGCTATCATGCACTGATCACGTGGCTGATCAGGCAATGATCATGTAGCTATCATGCACTGGTCACGTGACTGATCATGCACTGATCACGTACTGATCATGCACTGATCATGTGGCTGATTATACACTGATCACATAACTGATCATGCACTGATCACGTGACTGATCATGCACTGATCACGTGGCTATCATGCACTGCTCTCTTGGCTGGACATACACTGATCACTTGCCTGGTCATGCACTGATCACGTGTCTGATCATGCACTGATCACGTGGATATCATGCACTGCTCACGTGGCTGATCATGCACTGATCATGTAGCTACCATGCACTGATCACCTGAATGATCATACACCCATCAGGTGACTGATCATGCACTGATCACGTGGCTATCATGCACTGATCACGTGGCTGATCAGGCAATGATCACGTAGCTGCCATGTACTGGTCCCGTGACTGATCATGCACTGATCACGTAATTGATCATGCACTGATCATGTGGCTGATCATACACTGATCACGTAACTGATCATGCACTGATCACGTAATTGATCATGCACTGATCATGTGGCTGATCATACACTGATCACGTAACTGATCATGCACTGATCACGTGACTGATCATGCACTGATCACGTGGCTATCATGCACTGATCTCTTGGCTGATCATACACTGATCACGTGCCTGGTCATGCACTGATCACGTGGCTGATCATGCACTGATCACATGACTGATCATGCACTGATCTCGTGTCTGATCATGCACTGATCACGTGGCTATCATGCACTGCTCACGTGGCTGATGATACGATGATCATGTAGCTACCATACACTGGTCACGTGAATGATCATGCACCCATCAGGTGACTGATCATGCACGGATCACGTGGCTATCATGCACTGATCACGTGGCTGAACATGCACTGATCACGTGGCTGATCATGCACCTGTCACGTGACATATCATGCACTGATCACGTGGCACTCCTGCACTGATCACGTGGCTGATCATGCACCGATCACGTAGCAACCATGTACTGGTCACGTGACTGGTCTTGCACTGATCACGTAATTGATCCTGCACTGATCACGTGGCTCATCATGCACTGATCACGTGGCTGATCACACACTATCACATGACTGATCATGCACTGATCACGTGGCTATCATGCACTGATCACGTGGCTATCATGCACTGATCACGTGGCTGATCAGGCAATGATCACGTGGCTACCATGTACTGGTCACGTGACTGATCATGCCCTGATCACGTAATTGATCATGCACTGATCATGTGGCTGATCATACACTGATCACATAACTGATCATGCACTGATCACGTGACTGATCATGCATTGATCACGTGGCTGATCATGCACTGATACCGTGACTGAGCATGGACTGATCACATGACTATCATGTAGTGATCACGTGACTTAATGGCGCTGATCATGTGACTGATCATGCGCTGATCATGTTTGCTATCATACACTGATCATGTGCCTCTGGAGGCAATAAACAAAGAGCTGAGTAGGCACGAATCAAACAGTCAGCAGGCAATAATCATGGAACTCAGGTGTGAGGAATCATGTTGCTCAGCTGGCAATAATCAAGCAGCTGAGCAGGCATGAATTACGCAGCACAGCTGGCAATTGTCAAGCAGATGAGCAGACAGTAATCATGCAGCTCAGCAGGCCCTGATCACGTGACTGAGCATGCACTGTTCACGTGGCTGATCATACACTGATCACGTGATGATCATGCACTGATCACGTGGCTATCATGCACTGATCACGTGGCTGATCATACACTGTTCACGTGTCTGATCATGCACTGATCACGTGGCTATCATGCACTGCTCACGTGGCTCGTCATGCACTGATCACGTAGCAACCATATACTGGTCACGTGACTGATCCTGCAATGATCACGTAAATGATCATGCACTGTTCACGTACTGATCATGCACTGATCACGTGACTGATCATGCACTGATCACGTGGCTATCATGCACTGCTCACGTGGCTGATCATGCAACGATCACGTAGCAACCATGTACTGGTCACGTGACTGATCATGCACTGATCACGTAATTGATCCTACACTGATCACGTGGCTCATCATGCACTGATCACGTGGCTGATCACACATGTATCACGTGACTGATCATGCACTGATCACGTGGCTCTCATGCACTGATCACGTGGCTGTCATGCACTGATCACGTGGATATCATGCACTGATCACGTGGCTGATCACACCCGTATCACATGACTGATCATGCACTGATCACGTGGCTATCATGCACTGATCACATGGCTATCATGCACTGATCACGTGGCTGATCAGGCAATGATCACGTAGCTACCATGTACTGGTCACGTGACTGATCATGCACTGATCACGTAATTGATCATGCACTGATCACGTGGCTGATCATGCACTGATCACGTGGCTGATCATACGCTGATCACATAACTGATCATGCACTGATCACGTGACTGATCATGCACTGATCACGTGGCTATCATGCAATGATCACTTGGCTGAACATACACTGATCACGTGCCTGGTCATGCACTGATCACGTGGCTGATCATGCACTGATCACGAGACTGATCATGCACTGATTTCATGTCTGATCATGCACTGATCACGTGGCTATCATGCACTGCTCACGTGGCTGATCATGCCATGATCACGCAGCTACCATGTACTGGTCACATGACTGATCATGCACTGATCACGTGACTGATCATGCAGTGATCACGTGGCTATCATGAACTACTCACGTGGCTGATCATGCAATGATCATGTAGCTACCATGTACAGGTCACGTGAATGATCATACACCCATCAGGTGACTGATCATGCACTGACACGTGGCTATCATGCACTGATCACGAGACTGATCATGCACTGTTCACGTCTATATCATGCACTGATCACATGACTGCCCATGCACTGATCACGTGGATGATCATACACTAATCTTGTGACAGATCATGCACTGATCACGTGGCTGATCATGCACTGATACCGTGACTGAGCATGGACTGATCACATGACTATCATGTAGTGATCACGTGACTTAATGGCGCTGATCATGTGACTGATCATGCGCTGATCATGTTTGCTATCATACACTGATCATGTGCCTCTGGAGGCAATAAACAAAGAGCTGAGTAGGCACGAATCAAACAGTCAGCAGGCAATAATCATGGAACTCAGCTGTGAGGAATCATGCTGCTCAGCTGGCAATAATCAAGCAGCTGAGCAGGCAGGAATTACGCAGCACAGCTGGCAATTGTCAAGCAGATGACAGGCAGGAATCGTGCAGCTCAGCTGGCAATTGTCAAGCAGATGAGCAGACAGGAATCACGCAGCTCAGCAGGCCCAGATCACGTGACTCAGCATGCACTGTCACGTGGCTGATCATACACTGATCACGTGATGATCATGCACTGATCACTTGGATATCATGCACTGATCACATGGCTGATCATACACTGTTCACGTGTCTGACCATGCACTGATGACGTGGCTGACCATACACTGCTCACATAACTGATCATGCACTGATCACGTGGCTATCATGCACTGATCACGTGGCTGAACATGCACTTTTCACGTGGCTGATCACACACCTGTCACGTGACATATCATGCACTGATCACGTGGCACTCATGCACTGATCACGTGGCTGATCATGCAACGATCACGTAGCAACCATGTACTGGTCACGTGACTGGTCTTGCACTGATCACGTAATTGATCCTGTACTGATCACGTGGCTCATCATGCACTGATCACGTGACTGATCATGCACTTATCACATGACTGATCATGCACTGATCACGTGGCTGATCATGCACTGATCACGTGGCTATCATGCACTGATCACGTGGCTGATCAGGCCATGATCACGTAGCTACCATGTACTGGTCACGTGACTGATCATGCACTGATCACGTAATTGATCATGCACTGATCATGTGGCTGATCATACACTGATCACATAACTGATCATGCACTGATCACGTGACTGATCATGCACTGATCACGTGGCTATCATGCACTGATCACGTGGCTGATCATGCACTGATCACGTGGCTGATCATGCACTGATCACGTGGCTGATCATGCACTGATCACGTGGCTATCATGCACTGATCACGTGGCTGATCATGCATGATCACGTAGCTACCATGCACTGATCACGTGACTGATCATGCACTGATCACGTGACTGATCATGCACTGATCACGTGGCTATCATGCACTGATCACGTGGCTGATCATGCACTGATACCGTGACTGAGCATGGACTGATCACATGACTATCATGTAGTGATCACGTGACTTAATGGCTCTGATCATGTGACTGATCATGCGCTGATCATGTTTGCTATCATACACTGATCATGTGCCTCTGGAGGCAATAAACAAAGAGCTGAGTAGGCACGAATCAAACAGTCAGCAGGCAATAATCATGGAACTCAGGTGTGAGGAATCATGCTGCTCAGCTGGCAATAATCAAGCAGCTGAGCAGGCAGGAATTACGCAGCACAGCTGGCAATTGTCAAGCAGATGACAGGCAGGAATCGTGCAGCTCAGCTGGCAATTGTCAAGCAGATGAGCAGACAGTAATCACGCAGCTCAGCAGGCCCTGATCACGTGACTGAGCATGCACTGTTCACGTGGCTGATCACACACTGATCACGTGACTGATCATGCACTGATCACGTGGCATCATGCACTGATCACGTGGCTGATCATACACTGCTCACGTAACTCATGCACACATCACGTGGCTATCATGCACTGCTCACGTGGCTGTCATGCACTGATCACGTAGCAATCATATACTGGTCACGTGACTGATCATGCACTGATCACGTGACTGATCATGCACTGATCACGTGACTGATCATGCACTGATCACGTGACTGATCATGCACTGATCACGTGGCTATCATGCACTGCTCACGTGGCTGATCATGCAACGATCACGTAGCAACCATGTACTGGTCACGTGACTGATCATGCACTGATCACGTAATTGATCATGCACTGATCACGTGGCTGATCATGCACTGATCACGTGGCTGATCACACATGATCACGTGACTGATCATGCACTGATCACGTGGCTATCATGCACTGATCACGTGGCTGTCATGCACTGATCACGTGGCTATCATGCACTGATCACGTGGCTGATCACACACGTATCACGTGACTGATCATGCACTGATCACGTGGCTATCATGCACTGATCACGTGGCTATCATGCACTGATCACGTGGCTGATCATGCACTGATCACGTAGCTACCATGCACTGGTCACGTGACTGATCATGCACTGATCACGTAATTGATCATGCACTGATCACGTGGCTGATCATGCACTGATCACGTGGCTGATCATGCACTGATCACGTAACTGATCATGCACTGATCACGTGACTGATCATGCACTGATCACGTGGCTGATCATGCACTGATCACGTGGCTGATCATGCACTGATCACGTGACTGATCATGCACTGATCACGTGGCTGATCATGCACTGATCACGTGGCTGATCATGCACTGATCACGTGGCTGATCATGCACTGATCACGTGGCTGATCATGCACTGATCACGTGACTGATCATGCACTGATCACGTGTCTGATCATGCACTGATCACGTGGCTATCATGCACTGCTCACGTGGCTGATCATGCCATGATCACGCAGCTACCATGTACTGGTCACATGACTGATCATGCACTGATCACGTGACTGATCATGCAGTGATCACGTGGCTATCATGCACTACTCACGTGGCTGATCATGCAATGATCATGTAGCTACCATGTACAGGTCACGTGAATGATCATACAGCCATCAGGTGACTGATCATGCACTGATCACGTGGCTATCATGCACTGATCACGAGACTGATCATGCACTGATCACGTCTATATCATGCACTGATCACATGACTGCCCATGCACTGATCACGTGGATGATCATACACTAATCTTGTGACAGATCATGCACTGATCACGTGGCTGATCATGCACTGATACCGTGACTGAGCATGGACTGATCACATGACTATCATGTAGTGATCACGTGACTTAATGGCGCTGATCATGTGACTGATCATGCGCTGATCATGTTTGCTATCATACACTGATCATGTGCCTCTGGAGGCAATAAACAAAGAGCTGAGTAGGCACGAATCAAACAGTCAGCAGGCAATAATCATGGAACTCAGGTGTGAGGAATCATGCTGCTCAGCTGGCAATAATCAAGCAGCTGAGCAGGCAGGAATTACGCAGCACAGCTGGCAATTGTCAAGCAGATGACAGGCAGGAATCGTGCAGCTCAGCTGGCAATTGTCAAGCAGATGAGCAGACAGTAATCACGCAGCTCAGCAGGCCCAGATCACGTGACTGAGCATGCACTGTTCACGTGGCTGATCATACACTGATCACGTGATGATCATGCACTGATCACTTGGATATCATGCACTGATCACGTGGCTGATCATACACTGTTCATGTGTCTGACCATGCACTGATCACGTGGCTGATCATACACTGCTCACGTAACTGATCATGCACTGATCACGTGACTATCATGCACTGATCACGTGGCACTCATGCACTGATCACGTGGCTGATCATACACTGCTCACGTAACTCATGCACTGATCACGTGGCTATCATGCACTGCTCACGTGGCTGTCATGGAATGATCACGTAGCAACCATATACTGGTCACGTGACTGATCATGCACTGATCACGTAAATGATCATGCACTGTTCACGTGACTGATCATGTACTGATCACGTGACTGATCATGCACTGATCACGTGGCTATCATGCACTGCTCACGTGGCTGATCATGCAACGATCACGTAGCAACCATGTACTGGTCACGTGACTGATCATGCACTGATCACGTAATTGATCATGCACTGATCACGTGGCTCATCATGCACTGATCACGTGGCTGATCACACATGTATCACGTGACAAATCATGCACTGATCACGTGGCTCTCATGCACTGATCACGTGGCTGTCATGCACTGATCACGTGGATATCATGCACTGATCACGTGGCTGATCAACACGTATCACATGACTGATCATGCACTGATCACGTGGCTGATCATGCACTGATCACGTGGCTGATCATGCACTGATCACGTGGCTATCATGCACTGCTCACGTGGCTGTCATGCAATGATCACGTAGCTACCATATACTGGTCACGTGACTGATCATGCACTGATCACGTGGCTGATCATGCACTGATCACGTGACTGATCATGCACTGATCACGTGACTGATCATGCACTGATCACGTGGCTATCATGCACTGATCACGTGGCTGATCATGCACTGATCACGTAGCTACCATGCACTGATCACGTGACTGATCATGCACTGATCACGTAATTGATCATGCACTGATCACGTGGCTGATCATGCACTGATCACGTGGCTGATCACACATGATCACGTGACTGATCATGCACTGATCACGTGGCTATCATGCACTGATCACGTGGCTGATCATGCACTGATCACGTGGCTGATCATGCACGATCACGTGACTGATCATGCACTGATCACGTGGCTATCATGCACTGATCACGTGGCTATCATGCACTGATCACGTGGCTGATCATGCACTGATCACGTAGCTACCATGCACTGATCACGTGACTGATCATGCACTGATCACGTGATTGATCATGCACTGATCACGTGGCTGATCATGCACTGATCACGTGGCTGATCATGCACTGATCACGTGACTGATCATGCACTGATCACGTGACTGATCATGCACTGATCACGTGGCTATCATGCACTGATCACGTGGCTGATCATGCACTGATCACGTGCCTGATCATGCACTGATCACGTGGCTGATCATGCACTGATCACGTGACTGATCATGCACTGATCACATGGCTGATCATGCACTGATCACGTGGCTGATCATGCATGATCACGCAGCTACCATGCACTGATCACATGACTGATCATGCACTGATCACGTGACTGATCATGCACTGATCACGTGGCTATCATGCACTATCACGTGGCTGATCATGCACTGATCATGTAGCTACCATGTACTGGTCACGTGAATGATCATACACTGATCAGGTGACTGATCATGCACTGATCACGTGGCTATCATGCACTGATCACGTGACTGATCATGCACTGATCACGTCTATATCATGCACTGATCACGTGACTGATCATGCACTGATCACGTGGATGATCATACACTAATCACGTGACAGATCATGCACTGATCACGTGACTGATCATGCACTGATCACGTGACTGATCATGCACTGATCACGTGGCTATCATGCACTGCTCACGTGGCTGTCATGGAATGATCACGTAGCAACCATATACTGGTCACGTGACTGATCATGCACTGATCACGTAAATGATCATGCACTGTTCACGTACTGATCATGCACTGATCACGTGACTGATCATGCACTGATCACGTGGCTATCATGCACTGCTCACGTGGCTGATCATGCAACGATCACGTAGCAACCATGTACTGGTCACGTGACTGATCATGCACTGATCACGTAATTGATCATGCACTGATCACGTGGCTCATCATGCACTGATCACGTGGCTGATCACACATGATCACGTGACTGATCATGCACTGATCACGTGGCTCTCATGCACTGATCACGTGGCTGTCATGCACTGATCACGTGGCTGATCACACACGTATCACATGACTGATCATGCACTGATCACGTGGCTATCAAGAACTGATCACGTGGCTATCATGCACTGATCACGTGGCTGATCATGCAATGATCACGTAGCTACCATGTACTGGTCACGTGACTGATCATGCACTGATCACGTAATTGATCATGCACTGATCACGTGGCTGATCATGCACTGATCACGTGGCTGATCATACACTGATCACGTAACTGATCATGCACTGATCACGTGACTGATCATGCACTGATCACGTGGCTATCATGCACTGATCACGTGGCTGACATACACTGATCACGTGCCTGATCATGCACTGATCACGTGGCTGATCATGCACTGATCACGTGACTGATCATGCACTGATCTCATGTCTGATCATGCACTGATCACGTGGCTATCATGCACTGCTCACGTGGCTGATCATGCCATGATCACGCAGCTACCATGTACTGGTCACATGACTGATCATGCACTGATCACGTGACTGATCATGCAGTGATCACGTGGCTATCATGCACTACTCACGTGGCTGATCATGCAATGATCATGTAGCTACCATGTACAGGTCACGTGAATGATCATACACCCATCAGGTGACTGATCATGCACTGATCACGTGGCTATCATGCACTGATCACGAGACTGATCATGCACTGATCACGTCTATATCATGCACTGATCACATGACTGCCCATGCACTGATCACGTGGATGATCATACACTAATCTTGTGACAGATCATGCACTGATCACGTGGCTGATCATGCACTGATACCGTGACTGAGCATGGACTGATCACATGACTATCATGTAGTGATCACGTGACTTAATGGCGCTGATCATGTGACTGATCATGCGCTGATCATGTTTGCTATCATACACTGATCATGTGCCTCTGGAGGCAATAAACAAAGAGCTGAGTAGGCACGAATCAAACAGTCAGCAGGCAATAATCATGGAACTCAGCTGTGAGGAATCATGCTGCTCAGCTGGCAATAATCAAGCAGCTGAGCAGGCAGGAATTACGCAGCACAGCTGGCAATTGTCAAGCAGATGACAGGCAGGAATCGTGCAGCTCAGCTGGCAATTGTCAAGCAGATGAGCAGACAGTAATCACGCAGCTCAGCAGGCCCAGATCACGTGACTGAGCATGCACTGTTCACGTGGCTGATCATACACTGATCACGTGATGATCATGCACTGATCACTTGGATATCATGCACTGATCACGTGGCTGATCATACACTGTTCACGTGTCTGACCATGCACTGATCACGTGGCTGATCATACACTGCTCACGTAACTGATCATGCACTGATCACGTGGCTATCATGCACTGATCACGTGGCTGAACATGCACTTTTCACGTGGCTGATCACACACCTGTCACGTGACATATCATGCACTGATCACGTGGCACTCATGCACTGATCACGTGGCTGATCATGCACTGATCACGTAGCAACCATGCACTGATCACGTGACTGATCATGCACTGATCACGTAATTGATCATGCACTGATCACGTGGCTGATCATGCACTGATCACGTGACTGATCATGCACGTATCACATGACTGATCATGCACTGATCACGTGACTGATCATGCACTGATCACGTGGCTATCATGCACTGATCACGTGGCTGATCATGCAATGATCACGTAGCTACCATGTACTGGTCACGTGACTGATCATGCACTGATCACGTAATTGATCATGCACTGATCACGTGGCTGATCATGCACTGATCACGTAACTGATCATGCACTGATCACGTGACTGATCATGCACTGATCACGTGGCTGATCATGCACTGATCACGTAACTGATCATGCACTGATCACGTGACTGATCATGCACTGATCACGTGGCTATCATGCACTGATCACGTGGCTGATCATGCACTGATCACGTGCCTGATCATGCACTGATCACGTGGCTGATCATGCACTGATCACGTGACTGATCATGCACTGATCACGTGACTGATCATGCACTGATCACGTGGCTATCATGCACTGATCACGTGGCTGATCATGCATGATCATGTAGCTACCATGTACTGGTCACGTGACTGATCATGCACTGATCACGTGACTGATCATGCACTGATCACGTGGCTATCATGCACTGATCACGTGGCTGATCATGCACTGATCACGTGGCTGATCATGCACTGATCACGTGACTGATCATGCACTGATCACGTGGCATCATGCACTGATCACGTGGCTGATCATGCACTGATCACGTCATGCACTGATCACGTGACTGATCATGCACTGATCACGTGACTGATCATGCACTGATCACGTGGCTGATCATGCACTGATCACGTGACTGATCATGCACTGATCACGTGACTGATCATGCACTGATCACGTGGCTGATCATGCACTGATCACGTGGCTATCATGCACTGATCACGTGGCTGATCATGCACTGATCACGTAGCTACCATGCACTGATCACGTGACTGATCATGCACTGATCACGTACTGATCATGCACTGATCACGTGGCTGATCATGCACTGATCACGTAACTGATCATGCACTGATCACGTGACTGATCATGCACTGATCACGTGGCTATCATGCACTGATCACGTGGCTGATCATGCACTGATCACGTGACTGATCATGCACTGATCACGTGACTGATCATGCACTGATCACGTGGCTATCATGCACTGATCACGTGGCTGATCATGCATGATCACGTAGCTACCATGCACTGATCACGTGACTGATCATGCACTGATCACGTGACTGATCATGCACTGATCACGTGGCTATCATGCACTGATCACGTGGCTGATCATGCACTGATCACGTAGCTGCCATGCACTGATCACGTGACTGATCATGCACTGATCACGTAACTGATCATGCACTGATCACGTGGCTGATCATGCACTGATCACGTGACTGATCATGCACTGATCACGTGGCTGATCATGCACTGATCACGTGGCTGATCATGCACTGATCACGTGACTGATCATGCACTGATCACGTGACTGATCATGCACTGATCACGTGGCTATCATGCACTGATCACGTGGCTGGACATGCACTGATCACGTGCCTGATCATGCACTGATCACGTGGCTGATCATGCACTGATCACGTGACTGATCATGCACTGATCACGTGACTGATCATGCACTGATCACGTGGCTATCATGCACTGATCACGTGGCTGATCATGCATGATCACGTAGCTACCATGTACTGGTCACGTGACTGATCATGCACTGATCACGTGACTGATCATGCACTGATCACGTGGCTATCATGCACTGATCACGTGGCTGATCATGCACTGATCACGTGGCTGATCATGCACTGATCACGTGACTGATCATGCACTGATCACGTGGCATCATGCACTGATCACGTGGCTGATCATGCACTGATCACGTGGCTATCATGCACTGATCACGTGACTGATCATGCACTGATCACGTGACTGATCATGCACTGATCACGTGGCTGATCATGCACTGATCACGTGGCTGATCATGCACGTATCACATGACTGATCATGCACTGATCACGTGGCTATCATGCACTGATCACGTGGCTATCATGCACTGATCACGTGGCTGATCATGCACTGATCACGTAGCTACCATGCACTGATCACGTGACTGATCATGCACTGATCACGTAATTGATCATGCACTGATCACGTGGCTGATCATGCACTGATCACGTAACTGATCATGCACTGATCACGTGACTGATCATGCACTGATCACGTGGCTGATCATGCACTGATACCGTGACTGAGCATGGACTGATCACATGACTATCATGTAGTGATCACGTGACTTAATGGCGCTGATCATGTGACTGATCATGCGCTGATCATGTTTGCTATCATACACTGATCATGTGCCTCTGGAGGCAATAAACAAAGAGCTGAGTAGGCACGAATCAAACAGTCAGCAGGCAATAATCATGGAACTCAGGTGTGAGGAATCATGCTGCTCAGCTGGCAATAATCAAGCAGCTGAGCAGGCAGGAATTACGCAGCACAGCTGGCAATTGTCAAGCAGATGACAGGCAGGAATCGTGCAGCTCAGCTGGCAATTGTCAAGCAGATGAGCAGACAGTAATCACGCAGCTCAGCAGGCCCTGATCACGTGACTGAGCATGCACTGTTCACGTGGCTGATCATACACTGATCACGTGATGATCATGCACTGATCACTTGGATATCATGCACTGATCACGTGGCTGATCATACACTGTTCACGTGTCTGACCATGCACTGATCACGTGGCTGATCATGCACTGCTCACGTGGCTGATCATGCACTGATCACGTAGCAACCATATACTGGTCACGTGACTGATCATGCACTGATCACGTAAATGATCATGCACTGATCACGTACTGATCATGCACTGATCACGTGACTGATCATGCACTGATCACGTGGCTATCATGCACTGCTCACGTGGCTGATCATGCAACGATCACGTAGCAACCATGTACTGGTCACGTGACTGATCATGCACTGATCACGTAATTGATCATGCACTGATCACGTGGCTCATCATGCACTGATCACGTGGCTGATCACACATGTATCACGTGACTGATCATGCACTGATCACGTGGCTCTCATGCACTGATCACGTGGCTGTCATGCACTGATCACGTGGATATCATGCACTGATCACGTGGCTGATCACACCCGTATCACATGACTGATCATGCACTGATCACGTGGCTATCATGCACTGATCACGTGGCTATCATGCACTGATCACGTGGCTGATCATGCAATGATCACGTAGCTACCATGTACTGGTCACGTGACTGATCATGCACTGATCACGTAATTGATCATGCACTGATCACGTGGCTGATCATGCACTGATCACGTGGCTGATCATACACTGATCACATAACTGATCATGCACTGATCACGTGACTGATCATGCACTGATCACGTGGCTATCATGCACTGATCACTTGGCTGACATACACTGATCACGTGCCTGGTCATGCACTGATCACGTGGCTGATCATGCACTGATCACGTGACTGATCATGCACTGATCTCGTGTCTGATCATGCACTGATCACGTGGCTATCATGCACTGCTCACGTGGCTGATCATGCCATGATCACGCAGCTACCATGTACTGGTCACATGACTGATCATGCACTGATCACGTGACTGATCATGCAGTGATCACGTGGCTATCATGCACTACTCACGTGGCTGATCATGCAATGATCATGTAGCTACCATGTACAGGTCACGTGAATGATCATACACCCATCAGGTGACTGATCATGCACTGATCACGTGGCTATCATGCACTGATCACGAGACTGATCATGCACTGATCACGTCTATATCATGCACTGATCACATGACTGCCCATGCACTGATCACGTGGATGATCATACACTAATCTTGTGACAGATCATGCACTGATCACGTGGCTGATCATGCACTGATACCGTGACTGAGCATGGACTGATCACATGACTATCATGTAGTGATCACGTGACTTAATGGCGCTGATCATGTGACTGATCATGCGCTGATCATGTTTGCTATCATACACTGATCATGTGCCTCTGGAGGCAATAAACAAAGAGCTGAGTAGGCACGAATCAAACAGTCAGCAGGCAATAATCATGGAACTCAGGTGTGAGGAATCATGCTGCTCAGCTGGCAATAATCAAGCAGCTGAGCAGGCAGGAATTACGCAGCACAGCTGGCAATTGTCAAGCAGATGACAGGCAGGAATCGTGCAGCTCAGCTGGCAATTGTCAAGCAGATGAGCAGACAGGAATCACGCAGCTCAGCAGGCCCAGATCACGTGACTCAGCATGCACTGTCACGTGGCTGATCATACACTGATCACGTGATGATCATGCACTGATCACTTGGATATCATGCACTGATCACATGGCTGATCATACACTGTTCACGTGTCTGACCATGCACTGATGACGTGGCTGACCATACACTGCTCACATAACTGATCATGCACTGATCACGTGGCTATCATGCACTGATCACGTGGCTGAACATGCACTTTTCACGTGGCTGATCACACACCTGTCACGTGACATATCATGCACTGATCACGTGGCACTCATGCACTGATCACGTGGCTGATCATGCAACGATCACGTAGCAACCATGTACTGGTCACGTGACTGGTCTTGCACTGATCACGTAATTGATCCTGTACTGATCACGTGGCTCATCATGCACTGATCTCGTGACTGATCACACACGTATCACATGACTGATCATGCACTGATCACGTGGCTATCATGCACTGATCACGTGGCTATCATGCACTGATCACGTGGCTGATCAGGCCATGATCACGTAGCTACCATGTACTGGTCACGTGACTGATCATGCCCTGATCACGTAATTGATCATGCACTGATCATGTGGCTGATCATACACTGATCACATAACTGATCATGCACTGATCACGTAATTGATCATGCACTGATCATGTGGCTGATCATACACTGATCACATAACTGATCATGCACTGATCACGTGACTGATCATGCACTGATCACGTGGCTATCATGCACTGAACTCTTGGCTGGACATACACTAATCACGTGCCTGGTCATGCACTGATCACGTGGCTGATCATGCACTGATCACATGACTGATCATGCACTGATCTCGTGTCTGATCATGCACTGATCACGTGGCTATCATGCACTGCTCACGTGGCTGATCATACGATGATCATGTAGCTACCATGTACAGGTCACGTGAATGATCATACACCCATCAGGTGACTGATCATGCACGGATCACGTGGCTATCATGCACTGATCACGTGGCTGAACATGCACTGTACACGTGGCTGATCACACACCTGTCACGTGACATATCATGCACTGATCACGTGGCACTCATGCACTGATCACGTGGCTGATCATGCAACGTTCACGTAGCAACCATGTACTGGTCACGTGACTGGTCTTGCACTGATCACGTAATTGATCCTGCACTGATCACGTGGCTCATCATGCACTGATCACGTGACTGATCACACACGTATCACATGACTGATCATGCACTGATCACGTGGCTATCATGCACTGATCACGTGGCTATCATGCACTGATCACGTTGCTGATCAGGCAATGATCACGTAGCTACCATGTACTGGTCACATGACTGATCATGCACTGATCACGTAATTGATCATGCACTGATCATGTGGCTAATTATACACTGATCACATAACTGTTCATGCACTGATCACGTGACTGATCATGCACTGATCACGTGGCTATCATGCACTGCTCTCTTGGCTGGACATACACTGATCACGTGCCTGGTCATGTACTGATCTCGTGTCTGATCATGCACTGATCACGTGGATATCATGCACTGCTCACGTGGCTGATCATGCGATGATCATGTAGCTACCATGTACAGGTCACGTGAATGATCATACACCCATCAGGTGACTGATCATGCACTGATCACGTGGCTATCATGCACTGATCACGTGGCTGATCATGCACTGATACCGTGACTGAGCATGGACTGATCACATGACTATCATGTAGTGATCACGTGACTTAATGGCGCTGATCATGTGACTGATCATGCGCTGATCATGTTTGCTATCATACACTGATCATGTGCCTCTGGAGGCAATAAACAAAGAGCTGAGTAGGCACGAATCAAACAGTCAGCAGGCAATAATCATGGAACACAGGTGTGAGGAATCATGCTGCTCAGCTGGCAATAATCAAGCAGCTGAGCAGGCAGGAATTACGCAGCACAGCTGGCAATTGTCAAGCAGATGACAGGCAGGAATCGTGCAGCTCAGCTGGCAATTGTCAAGCAGATGAGCAGACAGTAATCACGCAGCTCAGCAGGCCCAGATCACGTGACTGAGCATGCACTGTTCACGTGGCTTATCACACACCTGTCACGTGACTGATCATGCACTGATCACGTGGCACTCATGCACTGATCACGTGGCTGATCATACTCTGCTCACGTAACTCATGCTCACATCACGTGGCTATCATGCACTGCTCACGTGGCTCGTCATGGAATGATCACGTAGCAACCATATACTGGTAACGTGACTAATCATGCAAAGATCACGTAAATGATCATGCACTGCTCACGTGACTGATCATGTACTGATCACGTGACTGATCATGCACTGACCACGTGGCTATCATGCTCTGCTCACGTGGCTGATCATGCAACGATCACGTAGCAACCATGTACTGGTCACGTGACTGATCATGCACTGATCACGTAATTGATCCTGCACTGATCACGTGGCTCATCATGCACTGATCACGTGGCTGATCACACATGTATCACGTGACTGATCATGCACTGATCCCATGGCTCTCATGCACTGATCACGTGGCTGTCATGCACTGATCACGTGGATATCATGCACTGATCATGTGGCTGATCACACACGTATCACATGACTGATCATGCACTGATCACGTGGCTATCATGCACTGATCACGTGGCTATCATGCACTGATCACGTGGCTGATCAGGCAATGATCACGTAGCTACCATGTACTGGTCACGTGACTGATCATGCACTGAGCATGTAATTGATCATGCACTGATCATGTGGCTGATAATGCACTGATCACGTGGCTGATCATACACTGATCACATAACTGATCATGCACTGATCACGTGACTGATCATGCACTGATCACGTGGCTATCATGCACTGATCACTTGGCTGGACATACACTGATCACATGCCTGGTCATGCACTGATCACGTGGCTGATCATGCACTGATCACGTGACTGATCATGCACTGATCTCGTGTCTGATCATGCACTGATCACGTGGCTATCATGCACTGCTCACGTGGCTGATCATGCCATGATCACGCAGCTACCATGTACTGGTCACATGACTAATCATGCACTGATCACGTGACTGATCATGCAGTGATCACGTGGCTATCATGAACTACTCACGTGGCTGATCATGCAGTGATCATGTAGCTACCACATACAGGTCACGTGAATGATCATACACCCATCAGGTGACTGATCATGCACTGATCACGTGGCTATCATGCACTGATCACGAGACTGATCATGCACTGTTCACGTCTATATCATGCACTGATCACATGACTGCCCGTGCACTGATCACGTGGATGATCATACACTAATCTTGTGACAGATCATGCACTGATCACGTGGCTGATCATGCACTGATACCATGACTGAGCATGGACTGATCACATGACTATCATGTAGTGATCACGTGACTTAATGGCGCTGATCATGTGACTGATCATGCGCTGATCATGTTTGCTATCATACACTGATCATGTGCCTCTGGAGGCAATAAACAAAGAGCTGAGTAGGCACGAATCAAACAGTCAGCAGGCAATAATCATGGAACACAGGTGTGAGGAATCATGCTGCTCAGCTGGCAATAATCAAGCAGCTGAGCAGGCAGGAATTACGCAGCACAGCTGGCAATTGTCAAGCAGATGACAGGCAGGAATCGTGCAGCTCAGCTGGCAATTGTCAAGCAGATGAGCAGACAGTAATCACGCAGCTCAGCAGGCCCAGATCACGTGACTGAGCATGCACTGTTCACGTGGCTGATTATACACTGATCACGTGATGATCATGTACTGATCACTTGGATATCATGCACTGATCACGTGGCTGATCATACACTGTTCACGTGTCTGACCATGCACTGATCACGTGGCTGATCATACACTGCTCACGTAACTGATCATGCACTGATCACGTGGCTATCATGCACTGATCACGTGGCTGAACATGCACTGTTCACGTGGCTGATCACACACCTGTCACGTGACATATCATGCACTGATCACGTGGCACTCATGCACTGATCACGTGGCTGAACATACTCTGCTCACGTAACTCATGCACACATCACGTGGCTATCATGCACTGCTCACGTGGCTCGTCATGGAATGATCACCTAGCAACCATATACTGGTAACGTGACTGATCATGCAAAGATCACGTAAATGATCATGCACTATTCACGTGACTGATCATGTACTGATCACGTGACTGATCATGCTCTGACCACGTGGCTATCATGCTCTGCTCACGTGGCTGATCATGCAACGATCACGTAGCAACCATGTACTGGTCATATGACTGATCCTGCACTGATTATGTAATTGATCCTGCACTGATCACATGGCTCATCATGCACTGATCACGTGGCTGATCACACATGTATCACGTGACTGATCATGCACTGATCCCGTGGCTCTCATGCACTGATCACGTGGCTTTCATGCACTGATCACGTGGATATCATGCACTGATCACGTGGCTGATCACACACGTATCACATGACTGATCATGCACTGATCACGTGGCTATCATGCACTGATCACGTGGCTTATCAGGCAATGATCACGTAGCTACCATGTACTGGTCACGTAACTGATCATGCACTGAGCACGTAATTGATCATGCACTGATCATGTGGCTGATCATGCACTGATCACGTGGCTGATCATACACTGATCACATAACTGATCATGCACTGATCACGTGACTGATCATGCACTGATCACGTGGCTATCATGCACTGATCACTTGGCTGGACATACACTGATCACGTGCCTGGTCATGCACTGATCACGTGGCTGATCATGCACTGATCACGTGACTGATCATGCACTGATCTCGTGTGTGATCATGCACTGATCACGTGGCTATCATGCACTGCTCACGTGGCTGATCATGACATGATCACACAGCTACCATGTACTGGTCACATGACTGATCATGCACTGATCACGTGACTAATCATGCAGTGATCACGTGGCTTTCATGAACTACTCACGTGGCTGATCATGCAATGATCATGTAGCTACCATGTACAGGTCACGTGAATGATCATACACCCATCACGTGACTGATCATGCACTGATCTCGTGTCTGATCATGCACTGATCACGTGGCTATCATGCACTGCTCACGTGGCTCGTCATGGAATGATCACGTAGCAATCATATACTGGTAAGGTGACTGATCCTGCAAAGATCACGTAAATGATCATGCACTGTTCACGTATCTGATCATGTACTGATCACGTGACTGATCATGCACTAACCACGTGGCTATCATGCTCTGCTCACGTGGCTGATCATGCAACGATCACGTAGCAACCATGTACTGGTCACGTGACTGATCATGCACTGATCACGTAATTGATCCTGCACTGATCACGTGGCTCATCATGCACTGATCACGTGGCTGATCACACATGTATCACGTGACTGATCATGCACTGATCACGTGGCCCTCATGCACTGATCACGTGGCTGTCATGCACTGATCACGTGAATAACATGCACTGATCACGTGGCTGATCACACACGTATCACATGACGGATCATGCACTGATCACGTGGCTATCATGCACTGATCACGTGGCTATCATGCACTGATCATGCGGCTGATCATGCACTGATCACGTGGCTGATCATACAGTGATCACATAACTCATCATGCACTGATCACGTGACTGATCATGCACTGATCACGTGGCTATCATGCACTGATCACTTGGCTGGACATACAATGATCACGTGCCTGGTCATGCACTGATCACGTGGCTGATCATGCACTGATCACTTGACTGATCATGCACTGATCTCGTGTCTGATCATGCACTGATCACGTGGCTATCATGCACTGCTCACGTGGCTGATCATGCCATGATCACGCAGCTACCATGTACTGGTCACATGACTGATCATGCACTGATCACGTGACTGATCATGCAGTGATCACGTGGCTATCATGAACTACTCATGTTGCTGATCATGCAATGATCATGTAGCTACCATGTAAAGGTCTCGTGAATGATCATACACCCATCAGGTGACTGATCATGCACTGATCACGTGGCTATCATGCACTGATCACGAGACTGATCATGCACTGTTCACGTCTATATCATGCACTGATCACATGACTGCCCGTGCACTGATCACGTGGATGATCAATACACTAATCTTGTGACAGATCATGCACTGATCACGTGGCTGATCATGCACTGATACCGTGACTTAGCATGGACTGTTCACATGACTATCATGTAGTGATCACGTGACTTAATGGCGCTGATCATGTGACTGATCATGCGCTGATCATGTTTGCTATCATACACTGATCATGTGCCTCTGGAGGCAATAAACAAAGAGCTGAGTAGGCACGAATCAAACAGTCAGCAGGCAATAATCATGGAACACAGGTGTGAAGAATCATGTTGCTCAGCTGGCAATAATCAAGCAGCTGAGCAGGCAGGAATTACGTAGCACAGCTGGCAATTGTCAAGCAGATGACAGGCAGGAATCGTGCAGCTCAGCTGGCAATTGTCAAGCAGATGAGCAGACAGTAATCAAGCAGCTCAGCAGGCCCTGATCACGTGACTGAGCATGCACTGTTCACGTGGCTGATCATACACTGATCACGTGATGATCATGCACTGATCACTTGGATATCATGCACTGATCACGTGGCTAATCATACACTGTTCACGTGTCTGACCATGCACTGATCACGTGGCTGATCATACATTGCTCACGTAACTGATCATGCACTGATCACGTGGCTATCATGCACTGATCACGTGGCTGCACATGCAATGTTCACGTGGCTGATCACACACCTGTCACGTGACATATCATGCACTGATCCTGTGGCACTCATGCACTGATCACGTGGCTGATCATACTCTGCTCACGTAACTCATGCACACATCACGTGGCTATCATGCGCTGCTCACGTGGCTCGTCATGGAATGATCACCTAGCAACCATATACTGGTAACGTGACTGATCATGCAAAGATCACGTAAATGATCATGCACTGTTCACGTGACTGATCATGTACTGTTCACGTGATTGATCATGCACTGACCACGTGGCTATCATGCTCTGCTCACGTGGCTGATCATGCAACAATCACGTAGCAACCATGTACTGGTCACGTGACTGATCATGAACGATCACGTAATTGATCCTGCACTGATCACGTGGCTCATCATGCACTGATCACGTGGCTGATCACACATGTATCACGTGACTGATCATGCACTGATCACGTGTCTCTCATGCACTGATCACGTGGCTGTCATGCACTGATCACGTGGATATTATGCACTGATCACGTGGCTGATCAACACGTATCACATGACTGATCATGCACTGATCACGTGGCTATCATGCACTGATCATGTGGCTGATCAGGCAATGATCACGTAACTACCATGTACTGGTCACGTGACTGATCATGCACTGATCACGTAATTGATCATGCACTGATCATGTGGCTGATCATGCACTGATCACGTGGCTGATCATACACTTATCACATAACTGATCATGCACTGATCACGTGACTGATCATGCACTGATCACATGACTCTCATGCACGGATCACTTGGCTGGACATACACTGATCACGTGCCTGGTCATGCACTGATCACGTGGCTGATCATGCACTGATCACGTGACTGATCATGCACTGATCACGTGTCTGATCATGCACTGATCACGTGGCTATCATGCACTGCTCACGTGGCTCATCATGGAATGATCACTTAGCAACCATATACTGGTAACGTGACTGATCATGCAAAGATCACGTAAATGATCATGCACTGTTTACGTGACTGATCATGTACTGATCACGTGACTGATCATGCACTGACCACGTGGCTATCATGCTCTGCTCACGTGGCTGATCATGCAACAATCACGTAGCAACCATGTACTGGTCACGTGACTGATCATGCACTGATCACGTAATTGATCCTGCACTGATCACGTGGCTCATCATGCACTGAACACGTGGCTGATCACACATGTATCACGTGACTGATCATGCACTGATCACGTGTCTCTCATGCACTGATCACGTGGCTGTCATGCACTGATCACGTGGATATTATGCACTGATCACGTGGCTGATCAAGCACGTATCACATGACTGATCATGCACTGATCACGTGGCTATCATGCACTGATCACGTGGCTATCATGCACTGATCACGTGGCTGATCAGGCAATGATCACGTAGCTACCATGTACTGGTCACGTGACTGGTCTTGCACTGATCACGTAATTGATCCTGCACTGATCACGTGGCTCATCATGCACTGATCACGTGACTGATCACACACGTATCACATGACTGATCATGCACTGATCACGTGGCTATCATGCACTGATCACGTGGCTATCATGCACTGATCACGTGGCTGATCAGGCAATGATCACGTAGCTACCATGTACTGGTCACGTGACTGATCATGCACTGATCAGGTAATTGATCATGCACTGATCATGTGGCTGATCATACACTGATCACATAACTGATCATGCACTGATCACGTAATTGATCATGCACTGATCATGTGGCTGATCATACACTGATCACATAACTGATCATGCACTGATCACGTGACTGATCATGAACTGATCACGTGGCTATCATGCACTGATCTCTTGGCCGGACATACACTGGTCACGTGCCTGGTCATGCACTGATCACGTGGCTGATCATGCACTGATCACGTGACTGATCATGCACTGATCTCGTGTCTGATCATGCACTGATCACGTGGCTATCATGCACTGCTCACGTGGCTGATCATGCGATGATCATGTAGCTACCATGTACAGGTCACGGGAATGATCATACACCCATCAGGTGACTGATCATGCACTGATCACGTGGCTATCATGCACTGATCACGTGGCTGAACATGCACTGTTCACGTGGCTGATCACACACCTGTCACGTGACATATCATGCACTGATCACGTGGCACTCAGGCACTGATCACGTGGCTGATCATGCAACGATCACGTAGCAACCATGTACTGGTCACGTGACTGGTCTTGCACTGATCACGTAATTGATCCTGCACTGATCACGTGGCTATCATGCACTGATCACGTTGCTATCATGCACTGATCACGTGGCTGATCAGGCAATGATCACGTAGCTACCATGTACTGGTCACGTGACTGTTCATGCACTGATCACGTAATTGATCATGCACTGATCATGTGGCTGATCATACACTGATCACATTACTGATCATGCACTGATCACGTGACTGATCATGCACTGATAACGTGGCTATCATGCACTGATCTCTTGGCTGGACATACACTGATCACGTGCCTGGTCATGCACTGATCACGTGGCTGATCATGCACTGATCACGTGACTGATCATGCACTGATCTCGTGTCTGATCATGCACTGATCACGTGGCTATCATGCACTGCTCACGTGGCTGATCATGCGATGATCATGTAGCTACCATGTACAGGTCACGTGAATGATCATACACCCATCAGGTGACTGATCTTGCACTGATCACGTGGCTATCATGCACTGATCACGTGGCTGATCATGCACTGATAACGTGACTGAGCATGGACTGATCACATGACTATCATGTAGTGATCACGTGACTTAATGGCGCTGATCATGTGACTGATCATGCGCTGATCATGTTTGCTATCATACACTGATTATGTGCCTCTGGAGGCAATAAACAAAGAGCTGAGTAGGCACGAATCAAACAGTCAGCAGGCAATAATCATGGAACTCAGGTGTGAGGAATCATGCTGCTCAGCTGGCAATAATCAAGCAGCTGAGCAGGCAGGAATTACGCAGCACAGCTGGCAATTGTCAAGCAGATGACAGGCAGGAATCGTGCAGCTCAGCTGGCAATTGTCAAGCAGATGAGCAGACAGGAATCACGCAGCTCAGCAGGCCCTGATCACGTGACTCAGCATGCACTGTTCACGTGGCTGATCATACACTGATCACCTGATGATCATGCACTGATCACTTGGATATCATGCACTGATCACGTGGCTGATCATACACTGTTCACGTGTCTGACCATGCACTGATCACGTGGCTGACCATACACTGCTCACATAACTGATCATGCACTGATCACGTGGCTATCATGCACTGATCACGTGGCTGAACATGCACTGTTCACGTGGCTGATCACACACCTGTCACGTGACATATCATGCACTGATCACGTGGCACTCATGCACTGATCACGTGGCTGATCATGCAACGATCACGTAGCAACCATGTACTGGTCACGTGACTGGTCTTGCACTGATCACGTAATTGATCCTGCACTGATCACGTGGCTCATCATGCACTGATCACGTGACTGATCACACACGTATCACATGACTGATCATGCACTGATCACGTGGCTATCATGCACTGATCACGTGGCTATCATGCACTGATCACGTGGCTGATCAGGCAATAATCACGTAGCTACCATGTACTGGTCACGTGAATGATCATGCACTGATCACGTAATTGATCATGCACTGATCACGTGGCTCTCATGCACTGATCACGTGGCTATCATGCACTGATCACGTGGATATCATGCACTGATCACGTGGCTGATCACACACGTATCACATGAATGAGCATGCACTGATCACGTGGCTATCATGCACTGATCACGTGGCTATCATGCACTGATCACGTGGCTAATCAGGCAATGATCACGTAGCTACCATGTACTGATCACGTGACTGATCATGCACTGATCACGTAATTGATCATGCACTGATCATGTGGCTGATCATGCACTGATCACGTGGCTGATCATACACTGATCACATAACTCATCATGCACTGATCACGTGACTGATCATGCACTGATCACGTGGCTATCATGCACTGATCACTTGGCTGGACATACACTGATCACGTGCCTGGTTATGCACTGATCACGTGGCTGATCACACATGTATCACGTGACTGATCATGCACTGATCACGTGGCTCTCATGCACTGATAACGTGGCTGATCATGCACTGATCACGTGGATATCATGCACTGATCACGTGGCTGATCAACACGTATCACATGACTGATCATGCACTGATCACGTGGCTCATCATGCACTGATCACGTGGCTGTCATGCACTGATCACGTGGATATCATGCACTGATCACGTGGCTGATCAACACGTATCACATGACTGATCATGCACTGATCACGTGGCTATCATGCACTGATCACGTGGCTATCATGCACTGATCATGTGGCTGATCAGGCAATGATCACGTTACTAGCATGTACTGGTCACGTGACTGATCATGCACTGATCACGCAATTGATCATGCACTGATCTTGTGACAGATCATGCACTGATCACGTGGCTGATAATGCACTGATACCGTGACTGAGCATGGACTGATCACATGACTATCATGTAGTGATCACGTGACTTAATGGCGCTGATCATGTGACTGATCATGCGCTGATCATGTTTGCTATCATACAGTGATCATGTGCCTCTGGAGGCAATAAACAAAGAGCTGAGTAGGCACGAATCAAACAGTCAGCAGGCAATAATCATGGAACTCAGGTGTGAGGAATCATGCTGCTCAGCTGGCAACAATCAAGCAGCTGAGCAGGCAGGAATTACGCAGCAGAGCTGGCAATTGTCAAGCAGATGATAGGCAGGAATCGTGCAGCTCAGCTGGCAATTGTCAAGCAGAGGAGCAGACAGTAATCACGCAGCTCAGCAGGCCCAGATCACGTGACTGAGCATGCACTGTTCACGTGGCTGATCATACACTGATCACGTGATGATCATGCACTGATCACTTGGATAACATGCACTGATCACGTGGCTGATCATACACTGTTCACGTGTCTGACCATGCACTGATCACGTGGCTGATCATACACTGCTCACGTAACTGATCATGCACAGATCACGTGACATATCATGCACTGATCACGTGGCACTCATGCACTGATCACGTGGCTGATCATACTCTGCTCACGTAACTCATGCACACATCACGTGGCTATCATGCACTGCTCACGTGGCTCGTCATGGAATGATCACATAGCAACCATATACTGGTAAGTTGACAGATCATGCAAAGATCACGTAAATGATCATGCACTGTTCACGTGACTGATCATGTACTGACCACGTGAATGATCATGCACTGACCACGTGGCTATCATGCTCTACTCACTTGGCTGATCATGCAACGATCACGTAGCAACCATGTACTGGTCACGTGACTGATCATGCACTGATCACGTAATTGATCCTGCACTGATCACGTGGCTCATCATGCACTGATCACGTGGCTGATCACACATGTATCACGTGACTGATCATGCACTGATCAGGTGGCTCTCATGCACTGATCACGTGGCTGTAATGCACTGATCACGTGGATATCATGCACTGATCACGTGGCTGATCAACACGTATCACATGACTGATCATGCACTGATCACGTGGCTATCATGCACTGATCACGTGGCTATCATGCACTGATCACGTGGCTGATCAGGCAATGGTCACGTAACTAGCATGTACTGGTCACGTGACTGATCATGCACTGATCAAGTAATTGATCATGCACTGATCATGTGGCTGATCATGCACTGATCACGTGGCTGATCATACACTGATCACATAACTGATCATGCAGTGATCACGTGACTGATCATGCACTGATTACGTGGCTATCATGCACTGATCTCTTGGCTGGACATACACTGATCACGTGCCTGGTCATGCACTGATCACGTGGCTGATCATGCACTGATCACGTGACTGATCATGCACTGATCTCGTGTCTGATCATGCACTGATCACGTGGCTATCATGCACTGCTCACGTGGCTGATCAGGCAATGATCACGTAGCTACCATGTACTGGTCACGTGACTGATCATGCACTGAGCACGTAATTGATCATGCACTGATCATGTGGCTGATCATGCACTGATCACGTGGCTGATCATACACTGATCACATAACTGATCATGCACTGATCACGTGACTGATCATGCACTGATCACGTGGCTATCATGCACTGATCACGTGGCTGATCACACATGTATCACGTGACTGATCATGACTGATCCCGTGGCTCTCATGCACTGATCACGTGGCTGTCATGCACTGATCACGTGGATATAATGCACTGATCATGTGGCTGATCACACACGTATCACATGACTGATCATGCACTGATCACGTGGCTATCATGCACTGATCACGTGGCTATCATGCACTGATCACGTGGCTGATCAGGCAATGATCACGTAGCTACCATGTACTGGTCACGTGACTGATCATGCACTGAGCACGTAATTGATCATGCACTGATCATGTGGCTGATCATGCACTGATCACGTGGCTGATCATACACTGATCACATAACTGATCATGCACTGATCACGTGACTGATCATGCACTGATCACGTGTCTATCATGCACTGATCACTTGGCTGACATACACTGATCACGTGCCTGGTCATGCACTGATCACGTGGCTGATCATGCACTGATCACGTGACTGATCATGCACTGATCTCGTGTCTGATCATGCACTGATCACGTGGCTATCATGCACTGCTCACGTGGCTGATCATGCCATGATCACGCAGCTACCATGTACTGGTCACATGACTGATCATGCACTGATCACGTGACTAATCATGCAGTGATCACGTGGCTATCATGAACTACTCACGTGGCTGATCATGCAATGATCATGTAGCTACCATGTACAGGTCACGTGAATGATCATACACCCATCAGGTGACTGATCATGCACTGATCACGTGGCTATCATGCACTGATCACGAGACTGATCATGCACTGTTCACGTCTATATCATGCACTGATCACATGACTGCCCGTGCACTGATCACGTGCATGATCATACACTAATCTTGTGACAGATCATGCACTGATCACGTGGCTGATCATGCACTGATACCATGACTGAGCATGGACTGATCACATGACTATCATGTAGTGATCACGTGACTTAATGGCGCTGATCATGTGACTGATCATGCGCTGATCATGTTTGCTATCATACACTGATCATGTGCCTCTGGAGGCAATAAACAAAGAGCTGAGTAGGCACGAATCAAACAGTCAGCAGGCAATAATCATGGAACTCAGGTGTGAGGAATCATGCTGCTCAGCTGGCAATAATCAAGCAGCTGAGCAGGCAGGAATTACGCAGCACAGCTGGCAATTGTCAAGCAGATGACAGGCAGGAATCGTGCAGCTCAGCTGGCAATTGTCAAGCAGATGAGCAGACAGTAATCACGCAGCTCAGCAGGCCCAGATCACGTGACTGAGCATGCACTGTTCACGTGGCTGATCATACACTGATCACGTGATGATCATGCACTGATCACTTGGATATCATGCACTGATCACGTGGCTGATCATACACTGTTCACGTGTCTGACCATGCACTGATCACGTGGCTGATCATACACTGCTCACGTAACTGATCATGCACTGATCACGTGGCTATCATGCACTGATCACGTGGCTGAACATGCACTGTTCACGTGGCTGATCACACACCTGTCACGTGACATATCATGCACTGATCACGTGGCACTCATGCACTGATCACGTGGCTGATCATACTCTGCTCACGTAACTCATGCACACATCACGTGGCTATCATGCACTGCTCACGTGGCTCGTCATGGAATGATCACATAGCAACCATATACTGGTAACGTGACTGATCATGCAAAGATCACGTAAATGATCATGCACTGTTCACGTGACTGATCATGTACTGATCACGTGACTGATCATGCTCTGACCACGTGGCTATCATGCTCTGCTCCCGTGGCTGATCATGCAACGATCACGTAGCAACCATGTACTGGTCACATGACTGATCCTGCACTGATCACGTAATTGATCCTGCACTGATCACATGGCTCATCATGCACTGATCACGTGGCTGATCACACATGTATCACGTGACTGATCATGCACTGATCCCGTGGCTCTCATGCACTGATCACGTGGCTGTCATGCACTGATCACGTGGATATCATGCACTGATCACGTGGCTGATCACACACGTATCACATGACTGATCATGCACTGATCACGTGGCTATCATGCACTGATCACGTGGCTATCATGCACTGATCACGTGGCAGATCAGGCAATGATCACGTAGCTACCATGTACTGGTCACGTAACTGATCATGCACTGAGCATGTAATTGATCATGCACTGATCATGTGGCTGATCATGCACTGATCACGTGGCTGATCATACACTGATCACATAACTGATCATGCACTGATCACGTGACTGATCATGCACTGATCACGTGGCTATCATGCACTGATCACTTGGCTGGACATACACTGATCACGTGCCTGGTCATGCACTGATCACGTGGCTGATCATGCACTGATCACGTGACTGATCATGCACTGATCTCGTGTCTGATCATGCACTGATGACGTGGCTATCATGCACTGCTCACGTGGCTGATCATGACATGATCACACAGCTACCATGTACTGGTCACATGACTGATCATGCACTGATCACGTGACTGATCATGCAGTGATCACGTGGCTATCATGAACTACTCACGTGGCTGATCATGCAATGATCATGTAGCTACCATGTACAGGTCACGTGAATGATCATACACCCATCAGGTAACTGATCATGCACTGATCACGTGGCTATCATGCACGGATCACGAGACTGGTCATGCACTGTTCACGTGTCTGACCATGCACTGATCACGTGGCTGATCATACACTGCTCACGTAACTGATCATGCACTGATCACGTGGCTGAACATGCACTGTTCACGTGGCTAATCACACACCTGTCACGTGACATATCATGCACTGATCACGTGGCACTCATGCACTGATCACGAGACTGATCATGCACTGTTCACGTCTATATCATGCACTGATCACATGACTGCCCGTGCACTGATCACGTGGATGATCATACACTAATCTTGTGACAGATCATGCACTGATCACGTGGCTGATCATGCACTGATACCATGACTGAGCATGGACTGATCACATGACTATCATGTAGTGATCACGTGACTTAATGGCGCTGATCATGTGACTGATCATGCGCTGATCATGTTTGCTATCATACACTGATCATGTGCCTCTGGAGGCAATAAACAAAGAGCTGAGTAGGCACGAATCAAACAGTCAGCAGGCAATAATCATGGAACACAGGTGTGAGGAATCATGCTGCTCAGCTGGCAATAATCAAGCAGCTGAGCAGGCAGGAATTACGCAGCACAGCTGGCAATTGTCAAGCAGATGACAGGCAGGAATCGTGCAGCTCAGCTGGCAATTGTCAAGCAGATGAGCAGACAGTAATCACGCAGCTCAGCAGGCCCAGATCACGTGACTGAGCATGCACTGTTCACGTGGCTGATCATACACTGATCACGTGATGATCATGCACTGATCACTTGGATATCATGCACTGATCACGTGGCTGATCATACACTGTTCACGTGTCTGACCATGCACTGATCACGTGGCTGATCATACACTGCTCACGTAACTGATCATGCACTGATCACGTGGCTATCATGCACTGATCACGTGGCTGAACATGCACTGTTCACGTGGCTGATCACACACCTGTCACGTGACATATCATGCACTGATCACGTGGCACTCATGCACTGATCACGTGGCTGATCATACTCTGCTCACGTAACTCATGCACACATCACGTGGCTATCATGCACTGCTCACGTGGCTCGTCATGGAATGATCACGTAGCAACCATATACTGGTCACGTGACAGATCATGCAAAGATCACGTAAATGATCATGCACTGTTCACGTGACTGATCATGTACTGATCACGTGACTGATCATGCACTGATCACGTGGCTATCATGCACTACTCACGTGGCTGATCATGCAACGATCACGTAGCAACCATGTACTGGTCACGTGACTGATCATGCACTGATCACGTAATTGATCATGCACTGATCACGTGGCTCATCATGCACTGATCACGTGGCTGATCACACATGTATCACGTGACTGATCATGCACTGATCACGTGGCTCTCATGCACTGATCACGTGGCTGTAATGCACTGATCACGTGGATATCATGCACTGATCACGTGGCTGATCAACACGTATCACATGACTGATCATGCACTGATCACGTGGCTATCATGCACTGATCACGTGGCTATCATGCACTGATCACGTGGCTGATCATGCACTGATCACGTGACTGATCATGCACTGATCACGTGGCTGATCATGCACTGATCACGTGACTGATCATGCACTGATCACGTGGCTGATCATGCACTGATCACGTGGCTATCATGCACTGATCACGTGGCTGATCATGCACTGATCACGTAGCTATCATGCACTGATCACGTGACTGATCATGCACTGATCACGTGACTGATCATGCACTGATCACGTGGCTATCATGCACTGATCACGTGGCTGATCATGCACTGATCACGTAGCTGATCATGCACTGATCACGTGACTGATCATGCACTGATCACGTGGCTGATCATGCACTGATCACGTGGCTATCATGCACTGATCACGTGGCTGATCATGCACTGATCACGTGGCTGATCATGCACTGATCACGTGGCTGATCATGCACTGATCACGTGGCTGATCATGCACTGATCACGTGGCTGATCATGCACTGGTCACGTGGCTGATCATACACCCATCAGGTGACTGATCATGCACTGATCACGTGGCTATCATGCACTGATCACGAGACTGATCATGCACTGATCACGTCTATATCATGCACTGATCACATGACTGCCCATGCACTGATCACGTGGATGATCATACACTAATCATGTGACAGATCATGCACTGATCACGTGGCTGATCATGCACTGATACCGTGACTGAGCATGGACTGATCACATGACTATCATGTAGTGATCACGTGACTTAATGGCGCTGATCATGTGACTGATCATGCGCTGATCATGTTTGCTATCATACACTGATCATGTGCCTCTGGAGGCAATAAACAAAGAGCTGAGTAGGCACGAATCAAACAGTCAGCAGGCAATAATCATGGAACTCAGGTGTGAGGAATCATGCTGCTCAGCTGGCAATAATCAAGCAGCTGAGCAGGCAGGAATTACGCAGCACAGCTGGCAATTGTCAAGCAGATGACAGGCAGGAATCGTGCAGCTCAGCTGGCAATTGTCAAGCAGATGAGCAGACAGTAATCACGCAGCTCAGCAGGCCCAGATCACGTGACTGAGCATGCACTGTTCACGTGGCTGATCATACACTGATCACGTGATGATCATGCACTGATCACTTGGATATCATGCACTGATCACGTGGCTGATCATACACTGTTCACGTGTCTGACCATGCACTGATCACGTGGCTGATCATACACTGCTCACGTAACTGATCATGCACTGATCACGTGGCTATCATGCACTGATCACGTGGCTGAACATGCACTGTTCACGTGGCTGATCACACACCTGTCACGTGACATATCATGCACTGATCACGTGGCACTCATGCACTGATCACGTGGCTGATCATACTCTGCTCACGTAACTCATGCACACATCACGTGGCTATCATGCACTGCTCACGTGGCTCGTCATGGAATGATCACGTAGCTACCATATACTGGTCACGTGACTGATCATGCACAGATCACGTAAATGATCATGCACTGTTCACGTGACTGATCATGTACTGATCACGTGACTGATCATGCACTGATCACGTGGCTATCATGCTCTGCTCACGTGGCTGATCATGCAACGATCACGTAGCAACCATGTACTGGTCACGTGACTGATCATGCACTGATCACGTAATTGATCCTGCACTGATCACGTGGCTCATCATGCACTGATCACGTGGCTGATCACACATGTATCACGTGACTGATCATGCACTGATCACGTGGCTCTCATGCACTGATCACGTGGCTATCATGCACTGATCACGTGGATATCATGCACTGATCACGTGGCTGATCACACACGTATCACATGACTGATCATGCACTGATCACGTGGCTATCATGCACTGATCACGTGGCTATCATGCACTGATCACGTGGCTGATCATGCAATGATCACGTAGCTACCATGTACTGGTCACGTGACTGATCATGCACTGATCACGTAATTGATCATGCACTGATCACGTGGCTGATCATGCACTGATCACGTGGCTGATCATGCACTGATCACGTAACTGATCATGCACTGATCACGTGACTGATCATGCACTGATCACGTGGCTATCATGCACTGATCACGTGGCTGATCATACACTGATCACGTGCCTGATCATGCACTGATCACGTGGCTGATCATGCACTGATCACGTGACTGATCATGCACTGATCACGTGTCTGATCATGCACTGATCACGTGGCTATCATGCACTGATCACGTGGCTGATCATGACATGATCACGCAGCTACCATGTACTGGTCACATGACTGATCATGCACTGATCACGTGACTGATCATGCACTGATCACGTGGCTATCATGCTACTCACGTGGCTGATCATGCAATGATCACGTAGCTACCATGCACTGGTCACGTGAATGATCATACACTGATCACGTGACTGATCATGCACTGATCACGTGGCTATCATGCACTGATCACGTGACTGATCATGCACTGATCACGTGTCTGATCATGCACTGATCACGTGGCTGATCATGCACTGATCACGTGACTGATCATGCACTGATCACGTGGCTGATCATGCACTGATCACGTGGCTGATCACACACTGTCACGTGACTATCATGCACTGATCACGTGGCACTCATGCACTGATCACGTGGCTGATCATGCACTGATCACGTGACTCATGCACTGATCACGTGGCTATCATGCACTGATCACGTGGCTGTCATGCAATGATCACGTAGCTACCATGCACTGGTCACGTGACTGATCATGCACTGATCACGTAAATGATCATGCACTGATCACGTGACTGATCATGCACTGATCACGTGACTGATCATGCACTGATCACGTGGCTATCATGCACTGATCACGTGGCTGATCATGCACTGATCACGTAGCAACCATGCACTGATCACGTGACTGATCATGCACTGATCACGTAATTGATCATGCACTGATCACGTGGCTATCATGCACTGATCACGTGGCTGATCATGCACTGATCACGTGGCTGATCATGCACTGATCACGTGGCTGATCATGCACTGATCACGTGTCTGATCATGCACTGATCACGTGGCTATCATGCACTGCTCACGTGGCTGATCATGCATGATCACGCAGCTACCATGTACTGGTCACATGACTGATCATGCACTGATCACGTGACTGATCATGCACTGATCACGTGGCTATCATGCACTACTCACGTGGCTGATCATGCAATGATCATGTAGCTACCATGTACAGGTCACGTGAATGATCATACACCCATCAGGTGACTGATCATGCACTGATCACGTGGCTATCATGCACTGATCACGTGACTGATCATGCACTGATCACGTCTATATCATGCACTGATCACATGACTGCCCATGCACTGATCACGTGGATGATCATACACTAATCATGTGACAGATCATGCACTGATCACGTGGCTGATCATGCACTGATACCGTGACTGAGCATGGACTGATCACATGACTATCATGTAGTGATCACGTGACTTAATGGCGCTGATCATGTGACTGATCATGCACTGATCATGTTTGCTATCATACACTGATCATGTGCCTCTGGAGGCAATAAACAAAGAGCTGAGTAGGCACGAATCAAACAGTCAGCAGGCAATAATCATGGAACTCAGGTGTGAGGAATCATGCTGCTCAGCTGGCAATAATCAAGCAGCTGAGCAGGCAGGAATTACGCAGCACAGCTGGCAATTGTCAAGCAGATGACAGGCAGGAATCGTGCAGCTCAGCTGGCAATTGTCAAGCAGATGAGCAGACAGTAATCACGCAGCTCAGCAGGCCCTGATCACGTGACTGAGCATGCACTGTTCACGTGGCTGATCATACACTGATCACGTGATGATCATGCACTGATCACTTGGATATCATGCACTGATCACGTGGCTGATCATGCACTGATCACGTGACTGATCATGCACTGATCACGTGGCTATCATGCACTGCTCACGTGGCTGATCATGCACTGATCACGTGGCTATCATGCACTGATCACGTGACTGATCATGCACTGATCACGTGGCTGATCATGCACTGATCACGTGGCTATCATGCACTGATCACGTGGCTGATCACACATGATCACGTGACTGATCATGCACTGATCACGTGGCTATCATGCACTGATCACGTGGCTGATCATGCACTGATCACGTGGCTATCATGCACTGATCACGTGGCTGATCATACACTGATCACGTGACTGATCATGCACTGATCACGTGGCTGATCATGCACTGATCACGTGGCTATCATGCACTGATCACGTGGCTGATCATGCACTGATCACGTGGCTATCATGTACTGATCACGTGACTGATCATGCACTGATCACGTAATTGATCATGCACTGATCACGTGGCTGATCATGCACTGATCACGTGGCTGATCATGCACTGATCACGTGACTGATCATGCACTGATCACGTGACTGATCATGCACTGATCACGTGGCTATCATGCACTGATCACGTGGCTGATCATACACTGATCACGTGGCTGATCATGCACTGATCACGTGGCTGATCATGCACTGATCACGTGACTGATCATGCACTGATCACGTGGCTGATCATGCACTGATCACGTGGCTATCATGCACTGCTCACGTGGCTGATCATGCCATGATCACGCAGCTACCATGTACTGGTCACATGACTGATCATGCACTGATCACGTGACTGATCATGCACTGATCACGTGGCTATCATGCACTACTCACGTGGCTGATCATGCAATGATCATGTAGCTACCATGTACAGGTCACGTGAATGATCATACACCCATCAGGTGACTGATCATGCACTGATCACGTGGCTATCATGCACTGATCACGTGACTGATCATGCACTGATCACGTCTATATCATGCACTGATCACATGACTGCCCATGCACTGATCACGTGGATGATCATACACTAATCATGTGACAGATCATGCACTGATCACGTGGCTGATCATGCACTGATACCGTGACTGAGCATGGACTGATCACATGACTATCATGTAGTGATCACGTGACTTAATGGCGCTGATCATGTGACTGATCATGCGCTGATCATGTTTGCTATCATACACTGATCATGTGCCTCTGGAGGCAATAAACAAAGAGCTGAGTAGGCACGAATCAAACAGTCAGCAGGCAATAATCATGGAACTCAGGTGTGAGGAATCATGCTGCTCAGCTGGCAATAATCAAGCAGCTGAGCAGGCAGGAATTACGCAGCACAGCTGGCAATTGTCAAGCAGATGACAGGCAGGAATCGTGCAGCTCAGCTGGCAATTGTCAAGCAGATGAGCAGACAGTAATCACGCAGCTCAGCAGGCCCAGATCACGTGACTGAGCATGCACTGTTCACGTGGCTGATCATACACTGATCACGTGATGATCATGCACTGATCACGTGGATATCATGCACTGATCACGTGGCTGATCATGCACTGATCACGTGGCTGATCATGCACTGATCACGTGGCTATCATGCACTGATCACGTGGCTGATCACACACTGATCACGTGACTGATCATGCACTGATCACGTGGCTGATCATGCACTGATCACGTGGCTATCATGCACTGATCACGTGGCTGATCATGCAATGATCACGTAGCTACCATGTACTGGTCACGTGACTGATCATGCACTGATCACGTAACTGATCATGCACTGATCACGTGGCTGATCATGCACTGATCACGTGGCTGATCATGCACTGATCACGTGACTGATCATGCACTGATCACGTGACTGATCATGCACTGATCACGTGGCTATCATGCACTGATCACGTGGCTGACATACACTGATCACGTGCCTGATCATGCACTGATCACGTGGCTGATCATGCACTGATCACGTGACTGATCATGCACTGATCACGTGTCTGATCATGCACTGATCACGTGGCTATCATGCACTGCTCACGTGGCTGATCATGCCATGATCACGCAGCTACCATGTACTGGTCACATGACTGATCATGCACTGATCACGTGACTGATCATGCACTGATCACGTGGCTATCATGCACTACTCACGTGGCTGATCATGCAATGATCATGTAGCTACCATGTACAGGTCACGTGAATGATCATACACCCATCAGGTGACTGATCATGCACTGATCACGTGGCTATCATGCACTGATCACGAGACTGATCATGCACTGATCACGTCTATATCATGCACTGATCACATGACTGCCCATGCACTGATCACGTGGATGATCATACACTAATCTTGTGACAGATCATGCACTGATCACGTGGCTGATCATGCACTGATACCGTGACTGAGCATGGACTGATCACATGACTATCATGTAGTGATCACGTGACTTAATGGCGCTGATCATGTGACTGATCATGCGCTGATCATGTTTGCTATCATACACTGATCATGTGCCTCTGGAGGCAATAAACAAAGAGCTGAGTAGGCACGAATCAAACAGTCAGCAGGCAATAATCATGGAACTCAGGTGTGAGGAATCATGCTGCTCAGCTGGCAATAATCACGCAGCTGAGCAGGCAGGAATTACGCAGCACAGCTGGCAATTGTCAAGCAGATGACAGGCAGGAATCGTGCAGCTCAGCTGGCAATTGTCAAGCAGATGAGCAGACAGTAATCACGCAGCTCAGCAGGCCCAGATCACGTGACTGAGCATGCACTGTTCACGTGGCTGATCATACACTGATCACGTGATGATCATGCACTGATCACTTGGATATCATGCACTGATCACGTGGCTGATCATACACTGTTCACGTGTCTGACCATGCACTGATCACGTGGCTGATCATACACTGCTCACGTAACTGATCATGCACTGATCACGTGGCTATCATGCACTGATCACGTGGCTGAACATGCACTGTTCACTTGGCTGATCACACACCTGTCACGTGACATATCATGCACTGATCACGTGGCACTCATGCACTGATCACGTGGCTGATCATACTCTGCTCACGTAACTCATGCACACATCACGTGGCTATCATGCACTGCTCACGTGGCTCGTCATGGAATGATCACGTAGCAACCATATACTGGTCACGTGACTGATCATGCAAAGATCACGTAAATGATCATGCACTGTTCACGTGACTGATCATGTACTGATCACGTGACTGATCATGCACTGATCACGTGGCTATCATGCTCTGCTCACGTGGCTGATCATGCAACGATCACGTAGCAACCATGTACTGGTCACGTGACTGATCATGCACTGATCACGTAATTGATCCTGCACTGATCACGTGGCTCATCATGCACTGATCACGTGGCTGATCACACATGTATCACGTGACTGATCATGCACTGATCACGTGGCTCTCATGCACTGATCACGTGGCTGTCATGCACTGATCACGTGGATATCATGCACTGATCACGTGGCTGATCACACACGTATCACATGACTGATCATGCACTGATCACGTGGCTCATGCACTGATCACGTGGCTATCATGCACTGATCACGTGGCTATCATGCACTGATCACGTGGCTGATCATGCAATGATCACGTAGCTACCATGTACTGGTCACGTGACTGATCATGCACTGATCACGTAATTGATCATGCACTGATCATGTGGCTGATCATGCACTGATCACGTGGCTGATCATACACTGATCACATAACTGATCATGCACTGATCACGTGACTGATCATGCACTGATCACGTGGCTATCATGCACTGATCACTTGGCTGACATACACTGATCACGTGCCTGATCATGCACTGATCACGTGGCTGATCATGCACTGATCACGTGACTGATCATGCACTGATCACGTGTCTGATCATGCACTGATCACGTGGCTATCATGCACTGCTCACGTGGCTGATCATGCCATGATCACGCAGCTACCATGTACTGGTCACATGACTGATCATGCACTGATCACGTGACTGATCATGCACTGATCACGTGGCTATCATGAACTACTCACGTGGCTGATCATGCAATGATCATGTAGCTACCATGTACAGGTCACGTGAATGATCATACACCCATCAGGTGACTGATCATGCACTGATCACGTGGCTATCATGCACTGATCACGTGACTGATCATGCACTGATCACGTCTATATCATGCACTGATCACATGACTGCCCATGCACTGATCACGTGGATGATCATACACTAATCTTGTGACAGATCATGCACTGATCACGTGGCTGATCATGCACTGATACCGTGACTGAGCATGGACTGATCACATGACTATCATGTAGTGATCACGTGACTTAATGGCGCTGATCATGTGACTGATCATGCGCTGATCATGTTTGCTATCATACACTGATCATGTGCCTCTGGAGGCAATAAACAAAGAGCTGAGTAGGCACGAATCAAACAGTCAGCAGGCAATAATCATGGAACTCAGGTGTGAGGAATCATGCTGCTCAGCTGGCAATAATCAAGCAGCTGAGCAGGCAGGAATTACGCAGCACAGCTGGCAATTGTCAAGCAGATGACAGGCAGGAATCGTGCAGCTCAGCTGGCAATTGTCAAGCAGATGAGCAGACAGTAATCACGCAGCTCAGCAGGCCCTGATCACGTGACTGAGCATGCACTGTTCACGTGGCTGATCATACACTGATCACGTGATGATCATGCACTGATCACGTGGCTGATCATACACTGTTCACGTGTCTGACCATGCACTGATCACGTGGCTGATCATACACTGCTCACGTAACTGATCATGCACTGATCACGTGGCTATCATGCACTGATCACGTGGCTGAACATGCACTGTTCACGTGGCTGATCACACACCTGTCACGTGACATATCATGCACTGATCACGTGGCACTCATGCACTGATCACGTGGCTGATCATACACTGATCACGTAACTCATGCACACATCACGTGGCTATCATGCACTGCTCACGTGGCTGTCATGGAATGATCACGTAGCAACCATATACTGGTCACGTGACTGATCATGCACTGATCACGTAAATGATCATGCACTGATCACGTGACTGATCATGTACTGATCACGTGACTGATCATGCACTGATCACGTGGCTATCATGCACTGCTCACGTGGCTGATCATGCAACGATCACGTAGCAACCATGTACTGGTCACGTGACTGATCATGCACTGATCACGTAATTGATCATGCACTGATCACGTGGCTCATCATGCACTGATCACGTGGCTGATCACACATGTATCACGTGACTGATCATGCACTGATCACGTGGCTCTCATGCACTGATCACGTGGCTGTCATGCACTGATCACGTGGATATCATGCACTGATCACGTGGCTGATCACACACGTATCACATGACTGATCATGCACTGATCACGTGGCTATCATGCACTGATCACGTGGCTATCATGCACTGATCACGTGGCTGATCATGC